>NC_134088.1:111432085-111732085 GCF_000715075.1 Nicotiana tabacum | reverse complement strand
GATCTTTAGTTGGAGGCAAAAACATGCTTCCCCATTGTGGGAAGTGAACCAAAGATAAAGGAAGTGTACAAGCTATAATCATAATCCCCATATAACTCAATCCTGTTTCTGTTGACCATTTTGTAGTTGTGAAAAACAAGAGTTGTGTCAATCCAGAACCAAAATTGCCTCCAGCTCCTGTCATACCTGAGATTATACCTAACGATCGACGCGAAATGAAAGGAATAATACCAAATGTAGCTCCACATGCTGCTTGAGCACCTAAGGAGAATATGATCATCCAAGCTATAGCCATAGGAAGTGTGTTTGCTTTGCCAAGTAGGAAACAGAAAATTCCACCAAGTGTTTGTAAAATCCATAAGTTCCATAATCTGCCTCTCATTCCAAAATGTTTGGCTGAGTAGTCTGAACACCAGCCTCTGAGAGGTCGTGATAAGAGGTTAGCCATACCAAATGTAGCAGCTATAATCCCAGCCATCTGAAGCTTCAGATCAAATCTATACAATTGTTTCAAAATAGAGATTAATTTCCTTAATTAGGTTATTAATATTGATGTTTATAATAAAAAGTTTTAAGGAAAGCAGATCAAACCTATCAAAGAAGTACTCAGCAATCACATTATCTGTAGTGAGTTCAACTCCCATAGAATATCCATAGAGGAGAACACAGATCCATGTCCTGTAATTTGTTGCAGCATACCACAATATCTACCAAAACATAGAAATCAAAGAGTTAGCTAAATGTTCTATCTTTGAAAAAGTGGACTAAAAAGGAATGGAAATTAAGTACTTACCTTAGAGAATTTATCTGTAGAAAAATCACCTTTCTTCTGCAGAGAAGCGTGGTTACCATCAGGCAAGTCTTGGCCAAGAGTTAACACCAAAATTCCCATAATAACATGACACCAAGCAGGAATAAAGAATGCAATTCTCCAAGCAGTAAACGGAGTCGCCCCTGCTTTTCGAATTATATCATAAAGCAAAGGCATAATAAGCTGAGTAGCACCACCACCCATATTTATAATTTCCCCATCCAGCTGCTGTTCCATTAACAAGACCGATAATCTGACTATTAAACATCGTACTCATCCAATATTGGCACGACACAAATGTCGCGAGTGAAAATCCCATCATGAATCTAACAGCAACGTAGCCACCAGCATAAGACACAAAAGACATGCAAAACACAGCTGGGGCAGTTAACATTATGAGAAATGCACATCCGTATCTTGGTCCTATCATATCACAAATCGCACCCATTGCAAGCCTAGATAGAATACTTCCGGAAACAGAGGCAACCCCAGCATTACCAACGTCCATTTTGGTCAAGTTAAGGTTGTCCCGAATAATAGGAACTAAAGGAGCAGCAGCAAAAGTTGAGACAAAACAAGTAAAGAAAGAAATCCAAGAGAGTTGAAAAGTTAGACCGTGAGGTTTTGAAAATGAATAGAATCTGAAACTCTTGGCCTTGTGTCAGAATCAACTGGAACTTTAAAATGTGTAGTGGTATCAGTTGGAACCATTGGAAATGCAACAGAGAAAGCAAGAACTGGTTCTCTACCTGTAACTCCATGCATAGAACTACCTGGTGATCCTTCAATATCACCCATTTTTCTTCTTTAGAAAAAAAAAGATTGATTAAAATGCTAAAGAAGAAAGCTTAATTAGTTTGGTTTAAAGTTTTAAACTTTGATAATTAAAGATGTGTTGCATTAGTTATCAAAGCGTTGACAAATTTAGAGCCTAAGCAACCAATGGAGATTCTGAATGGTCACAAAATGTGGTTTGGCATAATTTAATTATTGTTGTTTAATGGAATCCATTTCGCCGCATCTGTACTAGGAATACTGTTACTATATATACATATATATATATATATATATATATATATATATATATATATATATATATATATATATATATATATATATATATATATATACTATATTAAAAGCACGAAGACCCTTAGCGAAGTGTTGTTCGCCTTTTTTATACTTATAAAATAGAGTTCGCACTAGACAATAATTGCCTAATACTTAGGAATAGTCATTTATTATTTTTCTAATACTTAGAAATAATCATTTAATTATTTTTCCAATATTTAGGAATAGTCATTTAATTAATTTTCTAATATTTAGAATTATACAAAGTTTTGCCACTTTGTATTCCTTTTAGGTTTAGGTTGTATTAATTAGTTGATATTCTTTTCTATGCTAAATATAAACATTGTTATTCTATTGGGTATTTAAAAATCAAGTATATTAATTTATAAAGTAAATGTAGTTGATAGTCTAAGAAGAGTAACCTTTGCCAACGATTAATGTATTGTACTAATTATAGAGAATTTTTTGTAGTGTTAATGTTTGTTCTAAATCCTTCTAAAATATACATACACATACATGTGCAACATATATTAGAGTTCTAAATCTTTGATTATGGACACTACTCACTAGACAAAATTGTGATGACCCAAAATGTCATCTTTAAATTTAATAATTAATTATGTGTTCTAAGACAATAATTAATAGTCATTTAGGAATAGTCATTTATTATTTTTCTAATACTTAGAAATAATTATTTAATTATTTTTTTAATATTTAGGAATAGTCATTTAATTAATTTTCTAATATTTAGAATTATACAAAGTTTTGCCACTTTGTATTCCTTTTAGGTTTAGGTTGTATTAATTAGTTGATATTCTTTTCTATGCTAAATATAAACATTGTTATTCTATTGGGTATTTAAAAATCAAGTATATTAATTTATAAAGTAAATGTAGTTGATAGTCTAAGAAGAGTAACCTTTGCCAACGATTAATGTATTGTACTAATTATAGAGAATTTTTTGTAGTGTTAATGTTTGTTCTAAATCCTTCTAAAATATACATACACATACATGTGCAACATATATTAGAGTTCTAAATCTTTGATTATGGACACTACTCACTAGATAAAATTGTGATGACCCAAAATGTCATCTTTAAATTTAATAATTAATTATATGTTCTAAGACCTCGAAAAATACTATTTATCATTCTTCGACTTGCGTGCGCAATCCGTAAAATTTCATGGAAAGTTTTTAGGTGAAAAATGGATTAAAATGTGGATTAGAGCTTTAAAACTCAATTGAGTTGACTTTGGTCAATATTTTAAGAAAACGGACTCGGATCAGTATTTTGACAGTTCCGGTAGGTCCGTATCATGATTTGAGACTTGAGCGTATGCCCGAAATCAAATTCCGAGGTCCCTAGCCCGAGATATGGAATTTTGAAAAAAAATTAAAATGTTTAAGTTTGAATAGTGATCGGATGCCTAATTATGTGAAAACGACCCCGAAATAGAATTTTGATGATTCCAACAGCTCCGTATAGTGATTTTAGACTTAGGAGCATGTTCGGAAATTTATTTGGAAGTCCGTAGTTAAATTAGGCATGAAATGGCTAAAAACAAGAATTTAAGTTTGGAAGTTTGACCGATGAGTTGACTTTTTGATATCGGAGTCGGAATCCAATTTCGAAAATTTTTATAGCTCCGTTATATCATTTATGACTTGTGTGTAAAATTTGAGGTCAATCGGAGTTGATTTGATAGGTTCCGACATAGAAGTTGAAAACTCTTAGTTTCATTAAGCTTGAATTGGGGTATGATTCATGGTTTTAGCGTTGTTTGATGTGATTTAGAGATTTTGACTAAGTTCGTATGATGTTTTAGGACTTGTTAGTATATTTGGTTGAGGTTCCGAGGGTCTCGGGTGAGTTTCGGATGGTTAGCGGATCAAAAATTTGAGTTAAAAAGATGCTGCAATTTTTCCTCTTCTGTTGGACATTCTGGGCGGTGATCGAGCCCAGATATCGAGCCCAGGTATCGAGCCTAGGATTGACGAGGTACAGGCTCGAGCTAGTGTATCAAAGCCATGATCGAAGGTCCAGCTCGAGGGCCATGATCGAAGGTCCAGCTCGAGGGCCATGATCGAAGGTCCAGCTCGAGGGCCATGATCGAAGGCAAGGCTCGAGGGCATGATCGAAGGTAAGGATCGAGGGCTAGGATCGATACCCAAGCTCGATGCCCTAATCGAAGGCCCAACCTCGATGCCCTGATCGAAGGCACATGTTCGATGCCCTGATCGAGGCCATGACCGAGGCTGTGATCGAAGCCGCGATCGAGGCCCAGTTCGAAGACTAGTTCGGAAGGCTGCTGGGTAGTTTTATAAAAAGAGGGTATTCGTCCCATTTGCCATTTTTAATGAACTTGAGCTTGAGCAGAGACGACTTTTGGCAGATTTTCAAGGGAAAAACATTGGGGTAAGTGATTCTAACTCGGATTTGGTCTACATATACAAGTATATCATTGTTTTGAGATTGAAATTTGAAAAAGTTTAGAAATCCCATAGAAACGAAATTTTGAGATTTCGGTATCGATTCGGAGTCGGATTTGAGTGAAACTGGTATGGTTGGACTCGTAATTGAATGGGTTGTCGGATTTCATAACTTTCGCCGGATTCCGAGATGTGGGCCCCGCAGGAGAATTTTTAATTAATTTCGGATCTTTTCTTTAAAATGTAGTATTTTCTTATAGAATTGATTCCTATAATATTTAGTGATTGTATCAAATTATTTTGGCTAGATTCGAGCCAGACGGAGTTAGATAATCGTGGAAAAGGCTTTATAGTGGATTAAATTGGAGCAAGGCGAGGTAAGTCTCTTGTCTAATCTTGTGAGGGGGAAATTACCTCATAGGTGATTAAAATTAAATAATTACTGCTAATTGTGGGGGGCTACGTACGCACACGGTGACGAGAGTCCGTGCGTAGCTACTATTAATGCTAAAGTCCGGGTAGTTTAGGACTCAAAGCATGTCTTACTTGTGAAAATTGTATTCTTTAATTTATTTATATTAATTGATATCTATATGAATATATTGTGAATTGTTAGATAAAGATATTAAAGGATGAAAATCTCATAGGCTTGATTGTTTGTTTAAATCAATTAATTGTTAAAAGAAATTGTTCTCCTCCCGAATTTACCTTATAATAAATATACTCTCCTTCCGGAGGCACATAAGAAAATGTCCTCCTTTCTTGTGGAGCGGGCCGAACGCCTCGGCAGGATAGATGCATCTATGGATCGCGCCGCACGTCCCTCGGCAGTGTACACGACACTCTGGATCGGGCCGTACGTCCTCGGCAGAAATCGTGCTTAATAATAATAATAATTACACGATGCTTTAATAATTTATTTCAGCTTGTGAAGCTAATTAGTAAATTGAAAAATCTTTGGAATTTAATGAATTATTATTCTTGCTTGTTAAGGAATTAATTGTTACTCCTGTAAATGAGATTTAATTGATAAATTAGAATTTATTTGAATTGAAGGAATTTAATTAATATATTGAGAATTGTTACATTTGAAAGAATTTGATTATTTCCGCTGATTGAATAAATTATTGTAAATTCTGTAAATCATGCTGATTTAAATATCCTAGTTTTATTTTAATTATTATTGACCTATAGTGAGTGTCAAAGTCGGCCATCTCGTCTCTACCACTTCGAGATTAGGCTTGATACTTACTGGGTACACGTTGTTTACGTACTCATACTACACTTGCTGCACTTTTTGTGCAGGATCTGAGATAGGTACTAGTGGAGGACCTATCATCACATACCCACGTCATATCGAGACATAGTGGTGAGCTGCCTTTCTGAGCCGTTCTGCAGCTACCAGTGTCTCTTCTGATATTTATATTCTGTCTATTTCATTTCAGACAGTATTTGGAGTTTTGTATAATCTACTAGATGCTCATGCACTTGTGACACCAGGTCTTGGCACACACATTGGTAGAAATTGGTATTTTATTATTTTCTTGGAATAAAAGTTTAACCAATGTATGTTTGACTTATTAGTTGGCTTGCCTAGCTGTAGTGTTGGGCGCCATCATGACCTATAGGTGAAATTGGGTCGTGACAACATGGTATCAAAGCACTAGGTTCATGTAGGTCTCACAAGTTATGAGCAGACCTAATAGAGTCTTGCGGATCGGTACAGAAACGTCTGTACTTATCTTTGAGAGGCTATATGGTGTTAGGAAACTACCTTTCTTCATATTCTATCGTGCAATTGATGTAGTACTAAATATCCTTCTCTTATTCTCTCACAGATGGTGAGAACACGCTCTAATGAGATTCCAGACCAGGGAAGAGCTACTCCCCCAGTTGCTAGAGGCCGAGGCAGAGGCCGAGGGAGGGCTCCAGGCCGTGGTAGAGGGCGAGGACGTCCCAGGACTGTTCCAGTAATGCCGCCAGTGAATCCAGCAGAAAATCCCATTATTGAGGAGCAGGGTGAGGTGCCTGTGGCAGAGCCAGCTCCGGTGGACTTCACATCTGCACCGGGATTTCAGGATGTCATGGGTCGTATGCTGTGATTCATGGACAATATGACTCAGGCCGGTTTATTTCCGGCAGACCCAGCCACATCTCAGGCGGGCGGGGGAGCACAGACCCCTACCGCGCAGGCTCATGGACAGGCAGCTGCTGTATATCAGACCCAGGGTGCACTACCCGTGGGTGGAGTCCAGCCAGTGGCAGCAGCTACACCTGAGCCCAGGCCAGCTGTAGCCGCCGATCCTCAGAAACTATTGGACAGATGGACTAGACTACATCTTCCTATATTCGGGGGTGAGCGACATGAGGATCCACAGGATTTCATTGATCGTTGCAAGGATAGACTGTACAACATGAGGATATTGGAATCCCATGGGGTTGATTTCGCTACTTTTCAGCTAGAGGGTAGAGCCTGTAGATGGTGGCAGTCTTATGCTCTTGGCAGACCAGCAGATTCTCCTCCCATGACTTGGGACAGGTTCACCCGTATCTTCTTGGACATGTATATTCCACCCTCCCAGAGGGAAGAGTTACGGTTTCAGTTTGAGCAGCTCCAGCAGGGTCAGATGTCAGTGACTGATTATGAGGCGAGGTTTTCTGAATTATCTCGCCATGCACTAATGATACTCCCTATTGAGGCGGAGAGAGTGCGAAGGTTTGTAGCCGGTTTACATACTGGTATTCAGGCCACTATGGCTCGAGAGGTTGAGATGGGTACTTCTTATGAGCGAGTTGTGGAGATAGCCCGGAGGATTGAGGGTGTACGTCAGCGGAGCCGAGAGCAGATTATGAGAGATAAACGATTCAGGTACTCTGGAGAGTTCAGAGGTGCTCCGTCCGAGGGCAGAGGTCAGTTTGTGAGGGGACAGTCCAGCAGACTTCCATATCCAGCACCACCACCTCCTCGAGGTGCTCCAGTGCGGCCTTATCTCAGTGCTATCCCAGAGAGTTCTTACCGCCCACCAGCTATTCAGGGTTGTCCCAGTGGGTATTCACGTCCCCAGGGCCAAACACTTAGTCAGCAGCCCATCACACCAAAGAGTTGTTACGAGTGCGGGGATCCTAGTCACATGCGGAGGTTTTGCCCCAGGCTTCGGGGTAGACCAGTACAGCAGGGTAAACAGCCTATGCTTACCGGACCAGTTGCTCCACCAGTAGTCCGACTACCCAGATGTGGAGGATAGGTGGGTAGGGGCCATCCTAGAGGTGGAGGTCAGCCAGGCGGAGGCCAGACAGTTGGCGCTCCAGCTCGGTTCTATGCTTTTCCGGCTAGACCAGATGCAGAGGCCTCAGATGCCGTGATTACAGGTATTATTTCTGTTTGTGGCAAAGATGCCTCAGTATTATTTGATCCAGGATCTACGTATTCATATGTGTCATCTCTATTTGCTCTATTCCTGGGTGTTTCTCGTGAGTCCTTGAGTACTCCTGTTTATGTGTCCACTCCTGTGGGTGATTCTGTTGTCGTGAACCGGATCTACCGGTCCTGTATTATTACATTTTGTGGTTAGGAAACTAGAGCAAATCTTCTATTGCTTGAGATGACCGATCTTGAAATTATTCTGGGTATGTACTGGTTCTCTCCATATCATGCTATTCTAGATTGTCATGCCAAGACTGTTACCTTGGCTATTCCAGCATTGCCTAAGCTGGAGTGGAAGGGTTCGCCTGTTAGTTCATTTAATCGAGTTATTTCTTTTATAAAGGCTCAACACATGGTTGAGAAGGGTTGTTTGGCTTATGTAGCCTATGTTCGGGATACTACTGCAGAGACTCCAGCTATTGATTTAGTGCCTGTAGTTCGGGAGTTCCCCGATGTATTTCCGTCAGATCTTCTAGGTATGCCACCTGATCATGATATTGATTTCTGTATTGACTTGGCTTCAGATACCCAGCCTATATATATCCCACCGTATCGCATGGCTCCGAAAGAATTAAAAGAATTGAAAGAACAGCTTGAAGAGTTACTAGCCAAAGGGTTTGTCAGACCGAGTGTATCGCCTTGGGGTGCACCCGTATTATTTGTGAAAAAGAAGGATGGAACAGTGCGGATGTGTATTGATTATCGCCAATTGAACAAAGTCACTATTAAGAACAAGTACTCGTTGCCACGTATTGATGATCTATTTGACCAGTTGCAGGGTGCTAGGGTATTCTATAAGATCGACTTGAGGTCGGGGTATCATCAGTTGAAGATTCGGGATTCGGATATTCCGAAGACTGCTTTCCGTACTAGATATGGTCATTATGAGTTTCTGGTAATGTCTTTTGGTTTAACTAATGCCCCGACAGCGTTTATGGATCTGATGAACAGGGTATTCAGGCCATATATTGACTCATTTGTCATTGTCTACATTGATGACATTTTGATCTACTCACGTAGTAAGGAGGAGCATGAGCAGCATATGAGAGTAGTGCTTCAGACATTGCGGGAACAAAAGCTATATGCTAAGTTCTCTAAATGTAAGTTTTGGCTAGAGTCTGTTGCATTTTTGGGACATATTGTATCGGGTGAAGGTATTAAAGTTGATCCCAAAAAGATTAAAGCAGTTCAGAATTGGCATCGTCCCACTTCGGCGACGGAGATCAGAAGTTTTCTGGGTTTGGCAGGTTATTATCGTCGATTCGTGGAAGGTTTTTCATCTATTGCAGCACCTTTGACCAAATTAACCCAGAAGGGTGCTCCATTCCGATGGTCCGATGATTGTGAGCTGAGCTTTCAGAAGCTCAAGACATCATTGACTACAACACCAGTGTTAGTGTTGCCTTCCGGTTCGGGGATGTATATAGTGTATTGCGACGCTTCGCGTGTTGGCTTGGGTTGTGTATTGATGTAGGAAGGTCAAGTTATTGCATATGCTTCACGTCAGCTGAAGGCCTACGAAAAGAATTATCCGGTACATGATTTGAAGTTAGCTGCGATTGTTTACGCTCTTAAGATTTGGAGGCATTATCTTTATGGGGTGTCTTGTGATGTTTACACCGATCATCGCAGTTTGCAGCATTTGTTCAAGCAGAGGGACCTAAATTTGAGGCAACACAGATGGCTGGAGTTACTAAAAGATTGTGATATTACTATCCTGTATCATCCGGGCAAAGCAAATGTGGTTGCAGATGCCTTGAGCAGAAAGGCGGAGAGTTTGGGTAGTTTGGCTTTCATTTCAGCAGAGGAAAAGCCATTAGCCTCAGATATTCAATCCTTGGCTAACAGACTTGTGAGGCTAAATATTTCAGAGCCCAGCCGAGTTCTTGCATGTGTTGTGGCCCGGTCTTCACTATTTGAATAGATCAAGGCTCGCCAGTATGATGACCCACACCAGGTGGTTCTTCGTGAAACGGTACTACAAGGTGGTGCCAAGGAAGTCACTATTGGTGCAGATGGTGTTCTACGACTCCAGGATCGTCTGTGTGTTCCTAATGTGGATGAACTGAGGAAAAAGATCCTGGAGGAGGCACACAGTTCTCGATATTCTATTCATCCAGGTGCTACGAAGATGTATCGTGACTTGAGGCAGCATTATTGGTGGCGACGAATGAAAAAGGACATAGTTGAGTATGTAGCTCGGTGTCTAAATTGCCAGCAAGTTAAATATGAGCACCAGAGGCCAGGTGGCCTACTTCAGCAGATGACCATACCAGAGTGGAAATGGGAACGAATTACTATGGATTTTGTAGTTGGGTTGTCGCGGACCTTGAGGAAGTTTGATGCAGTTTGGGTGATTGTTGACAGGTTGACCAAGTCGGCACATTTTATTCGTGTTGTGACTACGTATACTTCAGAGAGGTTGGCCCAGATTTATATTCAGGAGATAGTTTGGTTGCACGGTGTGCCAATTTCCATCATATCAGATAGAGGCCCTCAGTTTACTTCACATTTATGGAGAGCAGTACAGAGTGAGTTGGGGACCCGTGTAGAGCTCAGCACAGCCTTTCATCCGCAGACCGATGGACAGTCAGAGAGGACAATTCAGATTTTGGAGGATATGCTCAGGGCATGTGTGATTGACTTTGGAGGTCAGTGGGATCGTTCCCTGCCTTTGTCCGAGTTTGCTTATAATAACAGTTACCAATCCAACATTGAGGTGGCTCCATTTGAGGGTTTATATGGTCGGCGATGTCGTTCACCTATCGGATGGTTTGAGCCAGGTGAGGCTAAGTTATATGGTACTGATTTGGTGAGGGATGCCTTGAAAAAGGTAAAGTTGATTCAGGAGCGACTTCGTACAGCACAGTCCAGACAAAAGAGTTACGCGGATCAGAAAGTGCGTGATATATCATTTATGGTAGGTGAAAAAGTTCTCTTGAAGGTTTCGCCGATGAAGGGAATTTTGAGATTCGGGAAGAAGGGCAAGTTGAGCCCAAGGTTTATAGGCCCATTTGAGGTGTTGAAACGAGTTGGGGAGGTTGCTTATGAGCTTGCATTGTCTCCCAGCCTATCGGGAGTTCATCCGATTTTTCACGTATCTATGCTCCGGAAGTATCATGCCGACCTATCATATGTGTTAGACTACAGCACAGTTCAGCTAGATAATAGCTTGGGTTATGAAGAGGAACCAATTGCCATTGTTGATAAACAGGTTCGCCAGTTGAGGTCTAAGAGGATTTCTGCAGTAAAAGTTCAGTGGAGGGGCCAACCAGTCGAGGAAGTGACTTGGGAGGCCGAGGAAAACATGCGGAGCAGATATCCAGACTTATTCAGCACTTCAGGTATAATTCTAAACCCGTTCGAGGACGAACGTTTGTTTAAGAGGTGGAGAATGTGATGACCCAAAATGTCATCTTTAAATTTAATAATTAATTATGTGTTCTAAGACCTCGAAAAGTACTATTTATCATTCTTCGACTTGCGTGCGCAATCCGTAAAATTTCATGGAAAGTTTTTAGGTGAAAAATGGATTAAAATGTGGATTAGAGCTTTAAAACTCAATTGAGTTGACTTTGGTCAACATTTTGAGCAAACGAACTCGGATCAGTATTTTGACAGTTCCGGTAGGTCCGTATCGTGATTTGGGACTTGAGCGTATGCCCAGAATCAAATTCCGAGGTCCCTAGCCCGAGATATGAAATTTTAAAAAAAAAAATTAAAATGTTTAAGTTTGAATAGTGACCGGATGTCTAATTATGTGAAAACGACCCCGGAATAGAATTTTGATGATTTCAACAGCTCCGTATGGTGATTTTGGACTACGTACGTATGCGGTGACGAGAGTCCGTGTGTAGCTACTATTAATGCTAAAGTCCGGGTAGTTTAGGACTTAAAGCATGCCTTACTTGTGAAAATTGTATTCTTTGATTTATTTATATTAATTGATATCTATATGAATATATTGTGAATTGTTAGATAAAGATATTAAAGGATGGAAATCTCATAGGCTTGATTGTTTGTTTAAATCAATTAATTGTTGAAAGAAATTATTCTCTTCCCGAATTTAACTTATAATAAATATACTCTCCTTCCGGAGGCACATAAGAAAATGTCCTCCTTTCTTGTGGAGCGGGCCGAACGCCTCGGCAGGATAGAGGCATCTATGGATCGCGCCGCACGTCCCTCGGCAGTGTACACGACACTCTGGATCGGGTCGTACATCCTCGGCAGAAATCGTGCTTAATAATAATAATAATTACACGATGCTTTAATAATTTATTTCAACTTGTGAAGCTAATTAGTAAATTGGAAAATCTTTGGAATTTAATGAATTATTATTCTTGCTTGTTAAGGAATTAATTGTTACTCCTGTAAATGAGATTTAATTGATAAATTGGAATTTATTTGAATTGAAGGAATTTAATTAATATATTGAGAATTGTTACATTTGAAAGAATTTGATTATTTCCGCTGATTAAATAAATTATTGTAAATTCTGTAAATCATGCTGATTTAAATATCCTAATTTTATTTCAATTATTATTGACCTATAGTGAGTGTCAAAGTCGGTCATCTCGTCTCTACCACTTCGAGATTAGGCTTGATACTTACTGGGTACACGTTGTTTACGTACTCATACTACACTTGCTGCACTTTTTGTGCATGATCTGAGACAGGTACTAGTGGAGGACCTATCATCACATACCCACGTCATCCCGAGGCATAGTGGTGAGCTGCCTTTCTGAGCCGTTCTGCAGCTACCAGTGTCTCTTCTGATATTTATATTCTGTCTATTTCATTTCAGACAGTATTTGGAGTTTTGTATAATCTACTAGATGCTCATGCACTTGTGACACCGGGTCTTGGCACACACATTGGTAGAAATTGGTATTTTATTATTTTCTTGGAATAAAAGTTTAACCAATGTATGTTTGACTTATTAGTTGGCTTGCCTAGCTGTAATGTTGGGCGCCATCATGACCTATAGGTGAAATTGGGTCGTGACAAAAATAATTATTTATTATTTTTTAATATTTAAGAATAGTAATTTGATTATTTTTCTAAAAATTAAGATTCTAAATTTTTTTTATTTGAAAAATGTACAAATATGTAATTTTAAAAATTTAAAGTCAAGTATGATTTTACTTTTATAAATCCTAATAAACATTGAAAACTTTTCGAGGTTGACGGCTTATTATGTCTTCTCAAGGATTTCCATCAACACTATTTGGTGTAGATCAGTATTGAAAAATTATTAATTTCTTTTTATCTTTTTGTGCTTTCTTACAAAAATAATATGTGAAATCTGGCTCCAAATACTAGATCAATTTAAAGCAAGGTATTGGACATAAAAAAATATTTTTTGACTATTCTTCTCTCTTTCTTTATCTTTTTATTTTTATATGGCCAAATACTAGCAATTTTAATTCTTTTCGGTTATTCAAATTACTTTGTCGGCAAATATAGACGTTAAGCAGAATATAAAATATCAAATAACATATTCGCCTAATAAAAAAAATATAATTATAACATCAACATGCGTAATATGTCCTAGAATTTAACATAATTACAAAAAGGCTAAGAAAATGTATTTATCACAAGATAATGAAAATTTTGGATTTTGAAATAGTTAATTAGTGTGGGTTGAAAGAATTATCTTTGGAAACCATCTTTTTGCTAATTTTTATTTATCACAAATATCTTTTAAATATATCATTTATATTATTTTAAAATTTTAATTTTTATTAACATGGGCGCGCGTTATCCTAAGACTAGTTATACTAAAAGCACGAAAGAAATACCGTTCGTCTTATTACCCTTAATAAGTGTATTCTAAGTTGGATATAATTGTAATTATAATTAGTACTAAATTTTTCTTTTTGGGAAAACCAAAAACCACCGACTATTTATATAACGTGTATTTATGTTTAGGATACCTTAGTTTTATACTGCCGAAAATTATTTAGGTTTATTAGTAGTCGTAAGTCTTCTCTTTGTTTAGGATAGGATGCTTTATTGTGTGGCTTTTTTTTTTTTTTGTGTGTGTTTAGGATTCTTTAGTTTTTTTTCTGTTTAATATTTTTACGTTGTCTTTTCTTTGTGTAGGTATATTCATAAGTTTCGGTTAGTGCTTCAAATCGCATAAATTACAGATTGATGCAAACAGGTTAGTAATGTTTAATTAAAGAATAATGATCGCAGCAACTTTTTTTGTGAGTAATTCTGATATGTGGTTCTTCTTTAATTATGATGGTTTTTTAATGGAAGTGAATTCTATGTTGGTATTTGTAACTATAACTAATTTCAAAACATTTATTTTGTGTATTTGTTGTTTACCATTTAAATTAATACAAAGTTTGAAGTCGAGATAGCATCAAGTGGACCTTCAGAATAGTTTTTGAAATGGTCTTTAGCTTCGTCAATTACATTGGCAGTCATTCAAAAGGAAAGCCGTAAAATTAATTATTATACTTATATTAATTGGAACTTTGTCGTTAACATTAATTCTCCACGATAATTTGTCATGACCCCAAATTCTCTCCGTAGGATGTCGTGATGGTACCTAATCTCTAAGACTAGATAAGCCTATCAATGCGGAATAATAATAAATATCTGAAATAAATAAACTACAATTCAAACAATTTCAACTCCCAAACCCCGGTAGAAATAAGTCACAAGCTTCTAAAAATTTATTCTCTATGTCTTTATACATCAGAGTCTAAAGCAAATAAGGGAGACAACATAGTAAGATAGAAGGGGACTCCGGAGTCTGCAGACGCTGGCAGATATACCTCAAAGTCTCCTCGTACAACTAGTTTACTGATGCGTGGTCTGATAAGATGTACCTGGATCTGCACAAAAAGATGTGCAGAAGCGTCGTATGAGTACACCACAACGGTACCCAGAAAGTGCCAAGCCTAACCTCGGTAGAGTAGTGACGAGGTCAGGTTAGGCCCTACTAGAGAATAAATAATGGCATGATAAAATGTTTAAACAATACTATAAGATAAAATGACAATGAAAATAAATCAACTAATATGTCACATTTAATTACATCAAATAATGGCAAATAAATACCTCGTGGAAACAAAACATAATTCTTTTCAACTTTAAGAAAATCACAACAATAATCAAATGCAACTGCGGCCATAAATCAATATCAACAAGGGCACTCTCGAGGTACCCCTCGTAGTCCCAAATCATAAACAAATTCACAATATCCCATTTCCTTATCGCACCGCGGGAGCCTTCACAACTTATTTTAAAGAAAATATTTTTTTCCCGAAATAGCATCCCGCATTTTAGCCATCCTTATCACACCGCATGACTTCTAGTAGTTCCCCCTACTAGCCACGTGTATTAAGCCACCCTTATCTCACTGAATGCGTTTCAATACCCAGACCTTATACTACGGCATGCATATCAATATCATAATATATCACAATTTGAACCTCAGGTGCTCAAATAATTTAACTTGCCAAAATAATTCAAGAATAATATTTTTCCACAATAAAGAGCTCATGGCTCATGTCAAAATAATTCAACAATAATATTTTTTCACAATAAAGAGCTCACTACTCCATTACAATGAGTACGAAAATCTTACAAAAATATTCAGGAGTAAATAATTCAGGAAAATAATATTTCAAAATCTTTAATACGTTGCTTCAATATCAAATTGAAAAATGTCAAATACTTCATATTAATAATATTTAATTTAAAAAAATTAACCTTCAAATAATGCACAGAATAAAAGAAACTAAGTTCCAACTAAACAGATAAAACAATTAGCAGGAAAAGGTCAAGCAAATTTAAAATATAAACATTAAATCAATAATGAAGAATATAACAAAATAAAATAATTTAATTAATGCGCAACAGTGATCTACACAATTTAAAACATAATCTTTCACATTTAGCCCGTGTACACACTCGTCACCTTGTTCACATGACTTTCCTAATATTACAATTATCAATCATAAGGGGAATTTCCCCCACACAAGGTTAGACAAGTCACTTACCCCGACTTGCTCCAATTTAAAAGTATTATGCTTTTTTCTCGATTTTTTGACTCCGATAGACTCATATCTAGTCTAATTAATTCGATACAGTCAACAAAAATCATAGTAATCAATTTCATAAGCAAATATTATATTTTTCAACAAAATCCGAAATTAGCTCAAAATTTGCGTGTGGGGCCCACATCTCGGAATCCGGCGAAACTTACAAAATCCGACAACCCATTTAATTACGAGTTCACCCATACCAATTTTATCAAATTCTGATAACAACTCGACCTCCAAATCTAAAATTTTTATTTTTTGAAGATTTTGCAAAAATCTTGATTTTTCTTCAATAAATTCACGGATTCATAATGTAAATGAGTATGAAATCAATATAGGATAAGGAACACTTACCCCAATGTTTTTTCGTGAAAATCGCCCAAACATTACCCAAGAACCGTTCTCCAAAAATTCAAAACGAAATGAAGGAAATGACCATTTTTGGTCCTTAAGTTTCTTCCAATCCGTCACTAAAAGTCCATTTTCCGTCACTAAAAGTCTACTAGAACTTGCTTGTACTAGCCTTCCTTCAATCGATCATAACCTTATGTAAAAATGTCCAAATAATGAATGGTTTAACTTTCTGTAAACTAGAATCAAACGACTACAAATTTCATGTTTTGAACATTTTTCGATTCCTTATGAATTGCGAGATATAAGCTTCCAAATTCAGCTCCACGCATCAGAAATTTATGGCGAAACTGCTCTACCAACCTTCATTCAATCTATCATAACATTCTGTATGAATGTCCAAATAATGAATGGTTTAACTTTCTAGAAACTAGAATCAAAAGACTACAACTTTGATGTTTTGAAAATGTTCCGATTCTCTATGCATTGTGAGATATAAGCTTCCAAAGTTGGCTCCACGCACCAGAAATATCTGACGAAATTTCCGCAACAAAAATTTCCAGCAACCCTCTTTGTCCGAAATCCATTTCGTTTACCTTCTGAAATCCACCCGAGACCCTCGGAACATTAACCAATTATTCCAGCATGTTCCCAAATATAATACAAACTTAGTCGAGGCTTCAAACCATATCAAACAATATCAAAATGACGAATCGCAACTCAAATCAAAATCTATGAACTTTGAACTTTTAAATTCTATATCTTGTGCCGAAACACATCAAATCAATTCGGAATGACTTCAAATTTTGCACACAATTCATAAATAACATAACAGACCTATTTCAATTTTCAAAATCGGATTCTGACCTCGATATCAAAAAGTCAACCTCCCGTTCAAACTTCCCAAAAATTCAACTTTTGGCATTTCAAGCCTAATTCCACTACGGACTTCCAAATAAAATTTCGATCACGCTCCTAAGTCCAAAATTACCATACGGAGGTGTTGGAATCATCAAAATTCTCTTCCGGGGTCATTTGCACATAATTTGATATCCGGATACTATTTGAACTTAAACTTTTAATTTTTCTTCAAAATTCCATATCTCGGGCTAGGGACCTCAAAATTTGATTCCGGGCATACGCCTAAGTCCAAAATCACGATACAGACCTACCAAAATTGTCAAAATACTGATCCGAGTCTGTTTTCTCAAAATGTTGACCAAAGTCAACTCAGTTAAGTTTTAAAGCTCTAATTCACATTTTAATCCATTTTTCACCCGAAAACTTTTCGGAAAATTTTATGGACTGCGCACGCAAGTCAAGGAATGATAAATAGTATTTTTCAAGATCTTAGAACACAGAATTAATTATTGAATTTAATGATGATATTTTGGGTTATCACATTCTCCACCTCTAAAACAAACATTCGTCCTCGAACGAAGTTAGAAAAAGTACCTGAGCTGGTGAATAAGTGTGGATAACAGCTGCGCATATCATGCTCGATCTCCCAAGTCGCCTCCTCGACCGGATGACCCCTCCACTGAACCTTTAAGGAAGCAATGTTCTTTGACCTCAGCTTTCGAACATGCCTATCCAAAATAGCCACTGGTTCCTTAACATAAGATAGATCCTTGTCCAATTGAACCAAACTGAAGTCTAACACATGAGATGGATCACCGTGATATTTCTGAAGCATAGAAACATGGAATACCGGATGAACTGCAGAGAGACTAGGTGTTAATGCAAGTCTGTAAGCCGCCTATCAAACTCTCTAAAGAATATCAAAAGGCACAATATACCTAGGGCTCAACTTGCCCTTCTTCCCGAACCTCATCACACCCTTCATAGGCAATACTCGGAGCAATACCTGCTCACCAACCATGAATGCAACATCACAAACCTTTCGATCCGTATAACTCTTCTGTCTAGATTGGGCTGTACGAAGTCGATCCTGAATCAATTTAACATTTTCCAAGGCATACTGAACCAAGTCTGTACCCAATAGTCTAGCCTCGCCCGGTTCGAACCAACCCACTGGGGACCGGCACCGCCTAACATACAAGGCCTCATACGGAGCCATCTGAATGCTTGACTGGTAACTGTTGTTGTACGAAAACTCCGCAAGTGGTAAGAACGGATCCCAAGCACCCCCCAAAATCTATCACACACGCACGAAGCATATCCTCCAGTATCCGAATAGTGCGTTCGGACTACTCGTCCGTCTGAGGGTGAAATGTTGTACTTAACTCTACCCGAGTACCCAACTCACATTGTACTGCCCTCCAGAACCGTGATGTAAACTGCGTACCTCGGTCAGAGATGATATATACCGGTACGCCGTGAAATCTGACAATCTCGCGAATATAGATTCGAGCCAACTGCTCGAAAGAGTAGGTAGTCATCACAGGATTGCAATGAGCTAACTTGGTCAATCTATCCACAATCACCCAAGCTGCATTGAACTTCCTCTGAGTCCGTGGGAGCCCAACAATGAAATCCATAGTGATCATCTCCCATTTCCATTCTGGAATCTCTAACTTTTGAAGCAATCCACTTGGTCGCTGATGCTCATATTTCACCTGTTGTCAATTTAGACACTGAGCTATATACTCCACTATGTCTTTCTTCATCCTCCTCTACCAGTAATGTTGCCTCAAGTCCTGCTACATCTTCGCAGCACCCGGATGTATGGAGTACCGCGAACTGTGAGCCTCCTGGAGAATCAATTCATGCAAACCATCTACATTAGGCACACATAGCCTACCCTGCATCCGTAATACACTGTCATCTCTAATTGTGACTTCCTTGGCATCACCGTGCTGAACTGTATCCTTAAGGACAAGCAAATAGAGGTCATCATACTGACGCTCCCTGATACGATCATAAAGAGAAGACTGAGAAATTACACAAGCCAAAACTCGACTAGGCTCGGAAACATCCAATCTGACAAACTGGTTGGCCAAGGCCTGAACATCCAAGGCCAAAGGCCTCTCTGCTACCGGTAAATATGCTAAGCTGCCCAAACTCTCCGCCTTACGACTCAAGGCATTGGCCACTACATTGGCCTTCCCAAGATGTTAGAGAATGGTGATATCATAATTCTTAAGAAACTCCAACCATCTCCGCTGCCGCAATTAAGATCCTTCTGTTTAACTAGATGTTGTAGACTCCGGTGATCGGTGTAGACCTCACAATGGACACCGTACAAATAATGTCGCCAAAATCTTCATGTGATGACTCAAAAGGTCATCTTTAAATTTAATAATTAATTCTGTATTCTAAAACCTCAAAAAGCACTATTTATCATTCCTCGACTTGTGTGCACAGTCCGTAAAGTTTTCCGGAAAGTTTTCAGGTGAAAATTGGATTAAAATGTGAATTAGAGGTTTAAAACTCAACTGAGTTGACTTTGGTCAACATTTTGAGCAAACGGACTCGGACCAGTGTTTTAACAGTTCCGGTAGGTCCATATCATGATTTGAGATTTGGGCGTATGCCCGAAATTAAATTCTGAGGTCCTTAGTCCGAGATACGAAATTTTGATGAAAAGAATTAAAAGTTTAAGTTCAAATAGTGACCGGATGTCAAATTATGTGCAAACGAACCCGGAATAGAGTTTTGATGATTCCAACAGCTCTGTATGGTGATTTTGGACTTAGGAGCATGATCAGAATTTTATTTGGATGTCCGTAGTGAAATAGGCTTGAAATGGCTAAAATAGGAATTTAAAGTTTAGAAGTTTGACCGGGGAGTTGACTTTTTGATATCGGGGTCGGAATCCAGTTCTGAAAATTTTCACAGCTCCGTTATGTTATTTATGACTTGGGTGCAAAATTTGAGGTCAATCGAACTTGATTTGATAGGTTTCGACATCGAATGTAAAAGTTAAAAATTTTAAGTTTCATTAAGCTTGAATTGGAGCATGATTCGTAATTTTAGCATTGTTTGATGTGATTTGAGGTTTCAAATAAGTTCGTATGATGTTTTAGGACTTGTTGGTGTATTGGGTGAGGTCCCGAGGGCCTCGGGTGAGTTTCGGATGGTTAACGGATCAAAAGTGGGACTTAGCTGCTGCAAAAGCTGCTGCAATTTTTCTGCTGGAAATGCTGTCAAAAATTGGGTTGCCTATCAAAATCAGACTGCCTTCCAAAATCGGACTGCCTGTCAAAATCGAGCTGCCTGCCAAAATCAGTCTGCCTGTCAAAACATTGAGCTCCCTGATAAAATCGAGCTCCCTGACAAATCGAGCTCCCTGACAAAATCGAGCTCCCTGACAAAATCGAGCTCCCTGATAAATCGAGCTCCCTGATAAAATCGAGCTCCTTGACAAATCGAGCTCCCTGACAAATCGAGCTCCCTAACAAATCCGACTCCCTGGCAAATCGGGCACCTTCACAGATATGTAAGTTATAAAAACAGGGGACTTCGTCCCATTTTCCATTTTTGACGAATTGGAGCTTGAGGAGAGGCGATTTTGATATATTTTCAAGGAACAATATTGGGGTAAGTGATTCTAACTCGGATTTGATCAATATACACGAATATATCATTATTTTTACCATTTAATTAGTGTTTTGAGATAAAAATTTGGGAAAAATTTAGAAATCTCATAGAAACGAATTTTTGAGATTTCGGTGTCGATCCGGAGTCGGATTTGAGTGAAACTGGTATGGTTGGACTCGTAATTGAATGGGTTATCGGATTTTGTAAGTTTCACTAGATTCCGAGACATGGGCCCCACATGCAATTTTTGAGCTAATTTCGGATTTTATTGAAAAATATAGTATTTTCTTATGAAATTGATTTTTATAATTTTTGTTGACTGTATCGAATTAATTATGACTAGATACGAGTCGATCGGAGTCAGAAAATCGAGGAAAAAGCATCATACTTGGTTAAATTGGAGCAAGTCGAGGTAAGTGACTTGTCTAACCTTGTGTGGGAAAAATTTCCCCTAGGATTGGTATTGATGTGATTATTGGAATGTGTTGAAAGTCATGTACACGAGGTGACGAGTGTGTACACGGGCTAAATGTGAAATATTATATTTTAAAATTGTGTAGATCACTGTTGTGCATTTATTAAATTATTTTATCTTGTTATATTCTTCATCATTGATCTGAGATATATACTTCAAATTTGTTTGATCTTTTCCTATTAATTATTTTACCTGTTTAGTTGAAACTTGGTTTCTTTTATTCTGTGCATTATTTGAAGGTTGATTTTCTTTAAATTAAATATTATTAATATGAAGTATTTGACATTTTTTAAACTTGATATTGAAGCAACATATTAAAGATTTTGAAATATTATTTTCCTAAATTATTTACTCCTGAATATTTTTGTACTCATTGTGATGGAGCAGTGAGCTATTTATTGTGGAAGAATATTATTGTTGAATTATTAAGACATGAGCCATGAACTCTTTATTGTGAAAAGAAATATTATTGTTGAATTATTTTGACATGAGCCGTGAGCTCTTTATTGTGGAAAAATATTATTGTTGAATTATTTTGGCAAGTTAAATTATTTGAGCACCTGAGGTGCAAATTGTGATATATTGTGATATTGATACGCATGCGGTGGTATAAGGTCTGGGTATTGAAACACATGCGGTGAGATAAGGGTGGCTTGATACGCGTGGCTAGTAGGGGGAACTACTAGAAGTCATGCGGTGTGATAAGGATGGCTAAAACGCAGGATGCTATTTCGAAAAAAATATTTTCTCTCAAATAAATTGTGAAGGCTCCCGCGGTGAGATAAGGAAATGAGATATTGTGAATTTGTTTATGATTTGGGACTACGGGCGGTACCTCGGGAGTGCCCTTGTTGATATTGATTTATGGCCGCAATTGCCTTTGATTATTGTTATGATTTTCTTAAAGTTGAAAAGAGTTCTGTTTTGTTTGTACGAGGTATTTATTTGCCATTATTTGGTGTAATTAAATGTGACATACTACTTGATTCATTTTCATTGTCATTTTATCTTATAATATTATTTAAATATTTTTTTCCATGCCATTATTTATTCTCTAGTAGGGCCTGACCTGACCTCGTCACTACTCTACCGAGGTTAGGCTTGGCACTTACTGGGTACGACTGTGGTGTACTCATACTACGCTTCTGTACATCTTTTTATGCAGATCCAGGTACATCTTATCAGACCAGGCATCAGTAAACTAGCTGTACAAGGAGATTTCGAGGTTTATCTGCCAGCGTCCGCAGACTCTGGAGTCCCCTTCTATCTTACTATGTTGTCTTCCTTATTTGCTTTAGACTCTGATGTATAGAGACATAGAGAATAAATTCTTAGAAGTTTTGACTTATTTCTACCGGGTTTTGGGAGTTGAAATTGTTTGAATTGTAGTTTATTTATTTCAGATATTTAATATTATTCCGCATTGATAGGCTTACCTAGTCTTAGAGACTAGGTGCCATCACGACATCCTACGGAAGGAATTTGGGGTCGTGACACTTCAAGGCATGAACAATATCTGCTAACTCAAGGTCGTGGACCGAAAAATTCTTCTCATGTACCTTTAACTATCTGGACGCATAGGCAATCACCCTACCGTCTTGCATCAATATCGCACCGAGACCAATACGCGACGTGTCACAATACATAGTATAAGACCTTGAACATGTAAGTAATACCAACGCTTGTGTCAGAGTCAAAGTAATCTTGAGCTTCTGAAAGCTCAACTCACACTCGTCTGACCCTGTAAATGGGGCACCCTCTTGGGTCAATTTGGTCTTAATAGTTGTTTATAATCAATTACAGAATCGTCATTTAACCTCATGTTAACAAAAATGTCGTTGCAAACCTTCACAATACTGATTACTAGATGCGAGGCATGAAGACCTCATAATTATTTACCCGAATTAACGAGTCACATTTAACGCCACCTAGGCAGGCACCTACTTCGTAGGTTAAAAATTAATAATTACAACACAAATTTGACAACTATGCACAGAGAATTTCATATAAGAATTTTCAAATAAGCCTAACAGGCATGACTCTCTATTAGTACTATAGTACAAATTTAATTTCACAAGGGAGAACTTAAACACAAGAATTTTTTCTCACAATGATCTCGTCCTTATATAACTCCCACCGCAGCTCGTAGCCCGGTTTAAACTAGTGTTGTAAATAGCGAGCGCTACAACGCTAATAGCGTGTAGCGACGCGAGGCGAGACAACATCGCTATTTTGGTCTGTTGCATTGCGAGGAAGAAAAGGCGAGCGCCTCTGCATGTGTAGCGAGAGGCGCTGCGAGGCATCGCTTTTTGAATAAAACGGAAGAAAAGGCAGCATTAATATTAAAATACAAAATTAGGGCTTGGGTTTCACTTTTCTCCTTCAGTGACGAGCAGCGACTTTCTTCTTCTCCTTTAGCGACCTTCGATCTTCTTCTTCTTCTTCCATCATCAGCCATCATCACCAGGTATGTTACTTTCTTTTCTTTTCTTTTTCTTCTCCTTTTTTCTTCTACTTTCTTCTTCTTCTATTTCAGCAACGACTTCTTCTTCTTTTTTCTTTTTCTTATTCTTTCTTCTTTCTTCTATCATTCAATGATCAGCTCTTTCTTCTTTCTTTCTTCATTTTTCTTCTTCTTTCTTTGCTGATTTCCAGAGGCAGTAACCTTTTTTTTTGCTCTGTTTTTCTTCTTCTTTCTTTGCTGTTAGTTTCTTCATTTTTCTTCTTCTTTCTTTGCTGTTTTCCAGAGGCAGTAGCCTTTTTTTGTTTGCTCTGTTTTTTCAATTATAGAATTATAGTCTTATACTTATATACTTAGTTTATGAATCTACTATGAGTCTATGACTATCTATTGAGTCTTTAATTTTTGAATGATATATTTATTAAAATATAATTGTTATTGAGTTTTTAGTAATATGTATATAATATTTTATGTTTTTGTATAAATTGTCACTTCACATCAAAAAGGCGAGCGCTTCGCTGCGCACCTCTCGCCTCAGTGAAGCGGGCCCTCGTCGCTATTTGTCGCCGCACGCTATCCAAAATACTGGTTTAAACATATCAATTTATATAAAAATGTGAGGATCTCGTCCTCAGTTCTGAATCACAAGTAATATGCATTTCGTGCCAATTGCAAATTTTCATTTTCTCCTTTTAAATAATTTCGGTTACACCAAATCGCCACACATAATGAACCCCACACAGGTAGGGCATATAATTCACAATTTGCAATTAATTATTCGGAACTACATCAAAATTTACCGAAATGAGTAACAGAAAGCCACATTTAGCCTCGCAGCTCTTATTAGTGACCAACACGAAATAATAGGCGCAGTTATCTCCATAAAATCTCCCAGCAGGGGTAAACACATAAGTAGATTATAGAATTATGAAGCTCACTCATAACTGGAGCACAATAGGAGGACTAGTCTAGATACTCAGGACCGAATCAAGTTAAGGAAATTATTCCTTTATATTATATCAAGGTCATACCTGTAACGACACCAACTGATGTAGCGACCTCCGCCATACCATAAAACAAATATATCAACGGTTGAGTCTCCACCTCTAGGACGCCTTCTACCCGTCTGTCCTCTACCCCTAACTGGTCGTGTGGGTGGTGTAGTAACTGCAATGGGGCACGTAGCCTGAGTGCTTTGATGAAATAAGTCTCTCCCAAAATTGGGACAATTTTCTCATGATGCTCCTAGTATCACCGTATTCATAATAACCCCTTTGCGGGTTAGGCTGCTCATATTGAGTCTGTGCCAGATAACTGAAATAACCATTGTAGGAACTCATGTGGGTGGTGCATTAAAAGAACTTACTGAAGCACCCCGAGTAATCTGATGTGCGGACTGGGCTGGACGACTGTTTGAGCACCCGCCATAATGATTTATACTTGCAGAGTCAAATCTAACGAATCCCCCCAGAACCTCGAGACATCTTGGTCTCCTTAGTTTCCTTTTTCCTCACCCCGAACACGTTCTAATATCTTGGAAATTTGTATAACTAGAAAAAATAAAGTATCATCTAGTAGCTCCCGAGTCATACAAAATTTTACGATCATAATTGAGTCCTTTAATGAGTCTGTGGACTCGCCCTCTGGCTGTAGGAAGCAAAGTATGAGTATAACGGGCTAACTTATTGAACTTTATGGCATATTCTGACACCGTCAATGGTGACCTGACGCAACCGTTCAAACCCTATGCGCCATGCATTATGGAGAGTCCGGGAAACAAACTCTTTCAAAAGCGTTTCTGAGAACTGAGCCAAGTGGGCGGTGTTGCATTGGCTGGTCTGCCCTCTTCATAGGCTTGCCACGAACACCAGTGGAGAATTATCTCTCCCAAGGAAAATTTCTTCTTTTGTTATGCTAACTCAACAGTGTTGAGCTTACCCATTTCTTAACATACTCTTCGATTCTTCTTTGGGGTAACCCTTACCCTATTTATACACAACGATCACAAAAGTAGAGCTCCATACAGACAAATCTTGGCACGAACCACATAGTCCAGAATCTCGTCAACAACTGTACTTCCTCCAAAGCACCCCAAAATCCGCAACCGTGACGTCCACGCTGAGTAGACCTTCTGTAAATTTAGAGTTGTTTCTATAACTCCTTTTATACTGAAGTATAGGATTATTAAGGAGGCGGACATACCGCAAGTCCTAACCTTATCCTCTACAAAATCTCAGGCCTTAAATATGTGTAAATTTTAGGGAACCTTTCAGTACCACATATATAAATTTTAGGCCAAAACTGATATAACACATGACCCCACAATCCACCCATTGGTAGTGGACTCCCCCCACTCGGCGCGAAGTCATAGGTCACAACGTCCGATAATCCATAATAATAACCTTCATAGCTCGTATAAATCAACCAGACGCCAACGTCCGTTGCACCCCCACATGATTCACTAGGCGATCTCTCAATACGCTAGCATCTTCGGTCGGAACCACACATTGAGGAAATGTTTGAGCATCTCTGGCTCCCTCGTAGTCCATCTGCGGCATCATGAACTGTCGACGCACAACTGATACCGAGTGCACAATGTCATACATGAGTGGATACAAAGGAATATAAGATATATATTTCAAGCTAAATCAATGTCGCACGATAAGGAATCAAAGAAGTGAATATTTCCTAACAGTTCCAAAGCCTTTCGAAGAAGTACAGACGTCTCCGTACCGATCCGCAAGACTCTACTAAACCTGCTTGTGACTCATGATACCTATGAACCTAGAGCTCAGATACCAACTTGTCACGACCCCAAATTCCCTCCTTAGGATGTCGTGATGGCACCTAGTCTCTAAGACTAGGTAATCCTATCAATGCAGAATAGTAATAAATATCTGAAATAAATAAACTACAATTCAAAGAATTTCAACTCCCAAAACCCGGTAGAAATAAATTAAAAGCTTCTAAAAATTTATTCTCTATGTCTCTATACATCTGTCTAAAGCAAATAAGGAAGACAACATAGTGAGATAGAAGGGGACTCCGGAGTCTGCGGACACTGGCAGATATACCTCGAAGTTTTCTCGTACAGCTAGTTTACTGATGCGTGGTCTGATAAGATATACATGGATCTGCACAAAAAGATATGCAAAAGCGTAGTATGAGTACACCACAGTGGTACCCAGAAAGTGCCAAGCATAACCTCGGTAGAGTAGTGACGAGGTCAGGTCAGGCCCTACTGGAGAATAAATAATGGCATGGTAAAATGTTTAAATAATATTATAAGATAAAATGACAATGGAAATGAATCAAGTAGTATGTCACATTTAATTACATCAAATAATGGCAAATAAATACCTCGTGGGAACAAAACAAAATTATCTTTCAACTTCAAGAAAATCACAATAAATAATCAAAGGTAATTGCGGCCATAAATCAATATCAACAAGGGCACTCCCGATGTACCGCCTCGTAGTCCCAAATCATAAATAAATTCACAATATCTCATTTCCTTATCTCACTGCGGGAGCCTTCACCATTTATTTGAAAGAAAATATTTTTTCCGAAATAGCATCCCGCGTTTTAGCCATCCTTATCACACCACATGACTTCTAGTAGTTCCTCCTACTAGCCACCCATATCAAGCCACCCTTATCTCACTGCATGCGTTTTAATACCCAGACCTTATACCATCGTATGCGTATCAATATCACAATATATCACAATTTGTACCTCAAGTGCTCAAATAATATAACTTGCCAAAATAATTCAACAACAATATTTTTCCATAATAAAGAACTCACGGCTCATTCCAAAATAAATCATCAATAATATCTTTCAACAATAAAGAGCTCACGGCTCATGTCAAAATAATTCAACAATAATATTTTTCCACAATAAAGAGCTCACGGCTCATGTCAAAATAATTCAACAATAATATTTTTTCACAATAAAAAGCTCATTGCTCCATCACAATGAGTACGAAAATCTTACAAAAATATTCAGGAGTAAATAATTAAGGAAAATAATATTTCAAAATCTTTAATACGTTGCTTTAATATCAAGTTTAAAAATGTCAAATACTTCATATTAATAATATTTAATTTTAAAAAAAACCAACTTTCAAATAATGCACAGAATAAAAGAAACCAAGTTCCAACTAAACAGATAAAATAATTAGCAAGAAAAGGTCAAGCAAATTTAAAAATATAAACATTAAATCAATAATGAAGAATATAACAAAATATAATAATTTAATTAATGCGCAATAGTGATCTACACAATTTAAAACATAATCTTTCATATTTAGCCCGTGTACACACTCGTCACCTCGTGTACACGACTTTTCACACATTACAATTATCAATCCTAGGGGGAATTTCCTCCACACAAGGTTAGATAAGTCACTTACCTCGACTTGCTCCAATTTAACCAAGTATTATATTTTTTCCTCAATTTTTCGACTCTGATCGACTCGTATCTAGTCATAATTAATTCGATACAGTCAATAAAAATTATAGTAATCAATTTTATAAGAAAATATTATATTTTTCAATAAAATCCGAAATTAGCTCAAAATTTACCTGTGGGGCCCACATCTCGGAATCTGGCGAAACTTACAAAATCCGACAACACATTCAATTACGAGTCCACCGTGATGATCCAAAATATCATCTTTAAATTTAATAATTAATTATGTGTTCTAAGACCTCGAAAAGCACTATTTATCATTCTCGACTTGAGTGCGTAGCCCGTAAAATTTTCTAAAAGTTTTTATGTGAAAAATGGATTAAAATATGAATTAGAGCTTTAAAACTCAACTGAGTTGACTTTGGTCAGCATTTTGAGCAAACGGACTCGGATCAGTGTTTTGACAGTTTCAGTAGGTCCGTATCGTGATTTGGGACTTAGGCGTATGTCCGGAATCAAATTCCGAGGTCCCTAGCCCGAGATATGAAATTTTGATGAAAAATTATAAGTTTAAGTTCAAATAGTGACCGGATGTCAAATTTTGTGCAAATGACCCCGGAATAGAATTTTGATGATTCCAACAGCTCCGTAAGGTGATTTTGAACTTAGGAACGTGATCGAAATTTTATTTGTACTTAGGAGCATGATTCCAACAGCTCCGTATCGTAATTGAATGTGTTGTCGAATTTTGTAAGTTTCGCCGGATTCCGAGATGTGGGCCCGACCGGCAAAATTTTAGCTAATTTCGGATTTTATTGAAAAAATATAATATTTTTCCACAATAAAGAACTCACGGCTCATGCCAAAATAAATAATCAATAATATCTTTCAACAATAAAGAGCTCACGGCTCATGTCAAAATAATTCAACAATAATATTTTTCCACAATAAAGATCTCACGGCTCATGTCAAAATAATTCAACAATAATATTTTTTCACAATAAAAAGCTCATTGCTCCATCACAATGAGTACGAAAATCTTACAAAAATATTCAGGAGTAAATAATTAAGGAAAATAATATTTCAAAATCTTTAATACGTTGCTTCAATATCAAGTTTAAAAATGTCAAATACTTTATATTAATAATATTTAATTTAAAGAAAACCAACCTTCAAATAATGCACAGAATAAAAGAAACCAAGTTCCAACTAAACAGATAAAATAATTAGCAGAAAAAGGTCAAGCAAATTTAAAAATATAAACATTAAATCAATAATGAAGAATATAACAAAACATAATAATTTAATTAATGCGCAACAGTGATCTACACAATTTAAAACATAATCTTTTACATTTAGCCCGTGTACACACTCGTCACCTCGTGTACACGACTTTTCACACATTACAATTATCAATCCTAGGAGAATTTCCCCCACACAAGGTTAGACAAGTCACTTACCTCTACTTGCTCCAATTTAACCAAGTATTATGTTTTTTCCTCGATTTTCCAACTCCGATCGACTCGTATCTAGTCATAATTAATTAGATACAGTCAACAAAAAATTATAGTAATCAATTTCATAAGAAAATATTATATTTTTTCAATAAAATCCGAAATTAACTAAAACTTTGTCCGTAGGGCCTACATCTCGAAATCCGGCGAAACTTACAAAATTCGACAACCCATTCAATTACGAGTCCAATCATACCAGTTTCACTCAAATCCGACTCTGAATCGATACCGAAATCTCAAAAATTCGTTTCTATGAGATTTTCTAAAATTTTTCAAATTTCAATCTCAAAACACTAATTAAATGGTGAAAACAATGATATATTTGTGTATATAGACCAAATCCGAGTTGGAATCACTTACCCCAAATGTCTTTCCTTGAAGATCTGTCAAAAGTCGCCTCTGTTCAAGTTCAAGTTTGTCAAAAATGGCAAATGGGTTGAATGCCTCTGTTTTTATAACTTACAGATCTGTCCAGTTCGATCTTGGGAACTCGATCTTGGGAGCTCGATCTCGGGAGCTCGATCTCGGGAGCTCGATCTTGGAAGCTCGATCTCGGGAGCTCGATTTTGGGCCAGAATTTCCAACAGAAAGGAAAAATTGCAGCAGCTGTTTTAAATCCAACTTTTGATCCGTTAACCATCCGAAACTCACCCGAGGCCCTCGGGACCTCAACCAAATATACCAACAAGTCCTAAAATATCATACGAACTTAGTCGAACCTCTAAATCACATCAAACAATACTAAAACCACGAATCATACCCCAATTCAAGCTTAATGAAACTAAGAATTTTCAACTTTTACATTCGATGTCGGAACCTACCAAATCAAGTCCGACTGACCTCAAATTTTACACACAAGTCATAAATAACATAACGGAGGTGTGAAAATTTTCAAAGCTGGATTCCGACCCCGGTATCAAAAAGTCAACTCCCCGGTCAAACTTCCAAACTTTAAATTCCTATTTTAGCCGTTTCAAACCTAATTTCACTACGGACTTCCAAATAAAATTCCGATCACGCTCCTAAGTCCAAAATCACCATACGGAGCTGTTGAAATCATTAAAATTCTATTCCGGGGTTGTTTGCACAAAATTTGACATCCGGTCACTATTTGAACTTAAACTTTTAATTTTTCATCAAAATTCTAAATCTCGGGCTAGGGACCTCAGAATTTGATTTCGGGCATATTCTTAAGTCCCAAATCACGATACGGACCTACCGAAATTGTCAAAATACTGATCCGAGTCCGTTTGCTCAAAATATTGACCAAAGTCAACTCAGTTGAGTTTTAAAGCTCTAATTCATATTTTAATCCATTTTTCATATAAAAACTTTTCAGAAAATTTTATGGACTGCGCACTCAAGTCGAGGAATGATAAATAGTTCTTTTCGAGGTCTTAGAACACAGAATTAATTATTAAATTGAAAGATGACATTTTGGGTCATCAAATTCTCCACCTCTAAAACAAACGTTCGTCCTCAAACAGAGTTAGAAAAAGTACCTGAGCTAGTGGTTCCTCAACATAAGATAGATCTTTGTACAACTGAACCGAACTGAAGTCTAACACATGAGACGGATCGTCGTGATATTTCCGAAGCATGGAAACATGGAATACCGGATGAACCCCAGAGAGACTAGGTGGTAGTGCAAGTTTGTAAGCCACCTCTCTAACTCTCTCAAGAATCTCAAAAGGCCCAATATACCTAGGGCTCAACTTGTCCTTCTTCCTAAACCTCATCACACCCTTCATAGGCGAAATCCGGAGCAATACCCGCTCACCAACCATGAATGTAACATCATGAACCTTCCTATTTGCATAACTCTTCTATCTAGATTGGGTTGTACGATGTCGATCCTGAATCAACTTAACCTTTTCCAAGGCATCCTGAACCAAGTCTGTACCCAATAGTCTAGCCTCGCCCGGTTCGAACCAACCCACTGGGGACCAGCACCACCTACCATACAAGGCCTCGTACGGAGCCATCAGAATGCTTGACTAGCAACTATTGTTGTAAGCAAACTACGCAAGTGGTAAGAGCTGATCCTAAGCACCCCCAAAATCTATCTCACACGCACGAAGCATATCCTCCAGTATCTGAATAGTGCGTTCGGACTGCCCGTCCGTTTGAGGGTGAAATGTTGTACTCAACTCTACCTGAGTACCCAACTCACGTTGTACTGCCCTCCAGAACTGTGATGTAAACTGCGTACCCCGGTCAGAGATGATAGATACTGGTACGCCATGAAATCTGACAATCTTGCGAATATAGATTCGAGCCAACTGCTCGGAAGAGTAGGTAGTCATCATAAGATTGCAAAGAGTTGACTTAGTCAATCTATCCACAATCACCCAAGCTGCATTGAACTTCCTCTGAGTCCATGGGAGCCCAACAACGAAATCCATAGTGATCCTCTCCCAGTTCCATTCTAGAATCTCTAACTTCTGAAGCAATCCACTTGGTCGTTGATGCTCATATTTTAGTTGTTGACAATTTAGACACCGAGCTACATACTCCACTATGTCTTTCTTCATCTTCCTCTACCAATAATGTTGCCTCAAGTCCTACTACATCTTCGCAGCACCCGGATGTATGGAGTACCGTGAACTGTGAGCCACCTGGAGAATCAATTCACGAAAATCATCTACATTAGGCACACATAGCCTGCCTTGCATCCGTAATACACCGTCATCTCCAATTGCGACTTCTTTGGCATCACCGTGCTGAACTGTATCCTTAAGGACAAGCAAATGGGGGTTATCATACTGACGCTCCCTGATACGATCATAAAGAGAAGACTGAGAAACCACACAAGCCAAAACTTGACTCGGCTCGGAAACATCCAATCTGACAAACTGGTTGGCCAAGGCCTGAATATCCAAGGCCAAAGGCCTCTCTGCTACCGGTAAATATGCTAAGCTGCCCAAACTCTCCGCCTTACGACTCAAGGCATCGGCCACTACATTGGCCTTCCTAGGATGATAGAGAATGGTGATATCATAATCCTTAAGAAACTCCAACCATCTCCGCTGCCGCAAATTAAGATCCTTCTGTTTAAACAGATATTGTAGACTTCGGTGATCGGTATAGACCTCGTAATGTACACCGTACAAATAATGCCGCCAAATCTTTAAGGCATGAACAATAGCTTCTAACTCAAGGTTGTGTACATGATAATTCTTCTTATGCACCTTTAACTATCTGGATGCGTAGGCAATCACCCTACCATCTTGCAGCAACACTACGCCGAGGTCAATACGGGACGCATCACAATATACAATATAAGACCCTGAACCTGTAGGTAATACCAACATTGGGGCTGTAGTGAAAGCTGTCTTGAGTTTTTGGAAGCTCTCCTCACATTCCTCGGTCCATATGAACGGAGAACCCTTCTGGGTCAATCTGGTCTTAATAGTTGTTCATAATCAATTACAAAATCATCAATTAACTTCATGTTAACAAAAATCTCGTTTCAAACCTTCACAATACTGATAACGAGATACGAGGCATGAAGACCTCATAATTATTTACCCGCATTAATTAGTCACATTTAACGTCACCTGGGCGGGAACCTATCTCGTAGGTTAAAACTCAATAATTACAACACAAATTTGGCAAGTATGCACAAAGAATTTCATATAAGAATTTTCAAATAAGCCTAACAGGCATGACTCCCTATTAGTACTATAGTACAAATTGGATCTCACAAGGGAGAACTTAAACACAAGATTTTTCCTCGCAAGGATCTCATCCTTATATAACTTCCACCACAGTTCGTAGCCCGGTTTAAATATATCAGTTTATTTTAAAATGCGAGGATCTCATCCTCAGTTCTGAATCACAAGTAATATGCACATCGTTCCAATCGAAACTTTCCATTTGCTCCTTCTAAATAATTTCCGTTAAACAAAATCACAACACATAATGAACCCCATACCGGTAGGGCATATAATTCATAATTTGCAATTAATTATTCAGAATTTACATCAAAACTTACTGAAATGAGTAACATAAAGTCACCTTTATCCTCACAGCTCTTATTAGTGACCAACATGGAATGATAGGCGTAGTTATATCCATAGAATTTCCCAACAGGAGTAAACACATAAGTAGATTATAGAATTACGAAGCTCACTCATAACTGGAGCACAATAGGAGGACTCGTCTAGATACTCAGAACCGAATCAAGTTAAGGAAATTATTCCTTTATATTATATCAAGGTCATACCTGTTATGACACCAATTGATGTAGTGACCTCCGTCATACCATAAAATAAATATATCAACGGCTGGGTCTCCACCTCTAGGACGCCTTCTACCCATCTGTCCTCCACCCCTAACTGGTCGTGTAGGTGGTGTAGTAACTACAATGGGGCACGTAGCCTGAGTGCTTTGATGAAATATGTCTCTCCCAAGTTTGGGACAATTTTCTCATGATGTGCCTAGTATCACCGTATTCATAACAACCCCTTTACGGGTTAGGCTGCTCATATTGAGTCTGTGCCAGATAACTGGAATAACCATTGTAGGAACTCATGTCGGTGGTGCATTAAAAGAAATTACTGGAGCACCCCGAGTAATCCGATGTACGGACTGCGCTGGCCGACTGCCCGAGCCCCCGCCATAATGATTTATACTTGCAGAGTAGAATCCATTGAATCCCCCAAAACCTCGAGACGTCTTGGTCTCCTTAGTTTCCTTTTTTCTCACACCGAACACATCCTAATATCTTGGCAATTTGTACAACTAGCAGAAATGAAGTATCAGCTTGTAGCTCCCGAGTCGTACAAAATTTTACGATCATAATTGAGTCCTTTAATGAGTCTGTGGACTCGCCCTCTAGCTGTAGGAAGCAAAGTAGGAGTATGACGGGCTAACTTATTGAACTTGATGGCATATTCTGACACCGTCAATGGTGACTTGACGCAACCGTTCAAAAGCGTTTATGAGAACTGAGCCAAGTGGGCGGTGTTGCATTGGCTGGTCTGCCCTCTTCATAGGCTTGCCACGAACACTGGTGGAGAATTATCTCTCCCAAGGCAAATTTCTTCTTTTGATATGCTGACTCAACACTGTTGAGCTGACCTATTTCTTAACATACTCTTCGATTCTTCCTTGGGATAACCCTTACCCCTATTTATACACAACGATCACAAAAGTAGACTCCATACATACAAATCTTGTCACGAACCACATAGTCCAGACTCTCGTCGATAAGTGTACTTCCTCCAAAGCACCCCAAAATCCGCAACCGTGACGTCCACGCTGAGTAGACCTTCTAAATATTTAGAGTTGTTTCTATAACTCCTTTGGTATTTAAGTATAGGATTATTAAGGAGGCGGATATACCGCAAGTCCCAACCTTATCTTCTACAAAATCTCAGATCTTAAACATGTGTAAATTTTAGGGAACCTTTCAGTACCACATATATTGGTAGTGGACTTCCCCCACTCGGCGCGAAGTCATAGGTCACAACGTCCGATGATCCACGATAATAACCTTCACAACTTGTATAAATCAACCAAACTCCAATATACGTTGCACCATACTACATGATTCACTGGGTGATCTCTCAATACGTCCGCATCTTCAGTCGGAACCACACGTCGAGGCAATGTTTGAGCATTTCTGGCTCCCTCCTAGTCCATCTACAGCATCACGAACCGTCGACGCATAACTGATACCGAGTGTGCAATGTCATACACGAGAGGATACAAAGGAATATAAGATATATGTTTCAAGCTAAATCAATGCTGCACGATAATGAGTCAAAGAAGTGAATATTTTCTAACAGTTCCATAGCCTCTCGAAGATAAGTACAGACGTCTCCGTACCGATCCGCAAGACTCTACTAAACCTGCTTGTGACTCATGACACCTATGAACCTAGAGCTCTGATACCAACTTTGTCACGACCCCAAATTCCCTCCGTAGGATGTCGTGATGGCACCTAGTCTCTAAGACTAGGTAAGCCTATCAATGCAGAATAATAATAAATATCTGAAATAATTAAACTATAATTCAAACAATTTCAACTCCCAAAACCCGGTAGAAATAAGTCACAAGCTTCTAAGAATTTATCCTCAATGTCTTTATACATCAGAGTCTAAAGCAAATAAGGAAGACAACATAGTAAGATAGAAGGGGACTCCGGAGTCTGCGGACGCTGGCAGATATACCTCGAAGTCTCCTCATACAGCTAGTTTACTGATGCGTGACCTGATAAGATGTACCTGGATCTGCACATAAAGATGTGCAGAAGCGTAGTATGAGTACACCACAGCGGTACCCAGTAAGTGCCAAGCCTAACCTCGGTAGAGTAGTGGCGAGATCAGGTCAGGCCCTACTGGAGAATAAATAATGGCATGGTAAAATATTTAAACAATATTATAAGATAAAATGACAATAAAAATGAATCAAGTAGTATGTCACATTTAATTACATCAAATAATGGCAAATAAATACCTCGTGGAAACAAAACAGAATTCTTTTCAACTTTAAGAAAAACACAACAATAATCAAAGCCAACTGCGGCCATAAATCAATATCAACAAGGGAACTCCCGAGGTACCGCCTCGTAGTCCCAAATCATAAATAAATTCACAAATTCTCATTTTCTTATTTCACCGCGGGAGCCTTCACAATTTATTTGAAAGAAAATATTTTTCCCGAAATAGCATCCCGCGTTTTAATCATCCTTATCACACCAAATGACTTCTAGTAGTTCCTCCTACTAGCCACGCATATCAAGCCACCCTTATCTCACCGCATGCATTTCAATACCCAGACCTTATACCACTGTATGCGTATCAATATCACAATATATCACAATTTGCACCTCAAGTGCTCAAATAATTTAACTTGCCAAAATAATTCAACAATAATATTTTTCCACAATAAAGAACTCACGGCTCATGACAAAATAAATCATCAATAATATCTTTCAACAATAAAGAGCTCACGGATCATGTCAAAATAATTCAACAATAATATTTTTTCACAATAAAGAGCTCACGGCTCATGTCAAAATAATTCAACAATAATATTTTTCCACAATAAAAAGCTCATTGCTCCATCACAATGAGTACGGAAATCTTATAAAAATATTCAGGAGTAAATAATTAAAGAAAATAATATTTCAAAATCTTTAATACGTTGCTTCAATATCAAGTTTAAAAATGTCAAATACTTCATATTAATAATATTTAATTTAAAGAAAATCAACCTTCAAATAATGCACAGAATAAAAGAAACCAAGTTCCAACTAAACAGATAAAATAATTAGCAGAAAAATGTCAAGCAAATTTAAAAATATAAACACTAAATCAATAATGAAGAATATAACAAAATAAAATAATTTAATTAATGCGCATCAGTGATCTACATAATTTAAAATATAATCTTTTATATTTAGCCCGTGTACACACTTGTCACCTCATGTACACGACTTTCCACACATTACAATTATCAATCCTAGGGGAATTTCCCCAACACAAGGTTAGACAAGGCACTTACCTCGACTTGCTCCAATTTAACCAAGTATTATGCATTTTCCTCGATTTTCCGACTCTGATCGACTCGTATCTAGTCATAATTAATTCGATACAGTCAACAAAAATTATAGTAATCAATTTCATAAGAAAATATTGTTGTTGAATTATTTTGGCAAGTTAAATTATTCGAACACTTGAGGTGCAATTTGTGATATATTATGATATTGATACGCATGCGGTGGTATAAGGTCTGGGCATTGAAACATATGCAGTGAGATAAGGGTGGCTTGATACGCGTGGCTAGTAGGGGGAACTACTATAAGTCATGCGGTGTGATAAGGATGGCTAAAACGCGGGATGCTATTTCGAGAAAAATATTTTCTTTCAAATAAATTGTGAAGGCTCCTGCGGTGAGATAAAAAAATGAGATATTGTGAATTTGTTTATGATTTGGGAGTGCCCTTGTTGATATTGATTTATGGCTGCAGTTGCCTTTGATTATTGTTGTTATTTTCTTAAAGTTGAAAAATATTTTGTTTTGTTTCCACGAGGTATTTATTTGCCATTATTTGATGTAATTAAATGTGACATACTAGTTGATTCATTTTCATTGTCATTTTATCTTATAGTATTGTTTAAATATTTTACCATGCCATTATTTATTCTCCAGTAGGGACTGACCTGACCTCGTCACTACTCTACCGAGGTTAGGCTTGGCACTTTATGGGTACCGCTGTGGTGTACTCATACTACGCTTCTGCACATCTTTTTGTGCAGATCCAGGTACATCTTATCAGACCACGCATCAGTAAACTAGTTGTACAAGGAGACTTTGAGGTATATCTGCCAGTGTCTGCAGACTCCGGAGTCCCCTTCTATCTTACTATGTTGTCTTCCTTATTTGCTTTAGACTCTGATGTATAGAGACATAGAGAATAAATTTTTAGAAGCTTGTGACTTATTTCTACCAGGTTTTGGGAGTTGAAATTATTTGAATTGTAGTTTATTTATTTCAGATATTTATTATTATTCCGCATTGATAGGCTTATCTAGTCTTAGAGACTAGGTGCCATCACGATATCCTACGGAGAGAATTTGGGGTCGTGATATCCACCCATACTAATTTTACCAAATTCTGATAACAACTCGACCTCCAAATCTTAAATATTCATTTTTGGAAGAATTTGCAAAAATCTTGATTTTTCTTCCATAAATTCACGGATTCATGATGTAAATGAGTATGAAATCATGAAATATAATCAATATAGGATAAGGAACATTTACCCCAAAGTTTTCCCGTGAAAATCGCCCAAAATTGCCCAAGAACCGTTCTCCAAAAATCCAAAATGAAATGAAGGAAATGACCATTTTTGGTCCTTAAGTTTCTTCCCATCCGTCACTAAAAGTCCATTTTCCGTCACTAAAAGTCCACCAGAACTTGCTTGTACTAGCCTTCCTTCAATCGATCATAACCTTATGTAAAAATATCCAAATAATGAATGGTTTAACTTTCTGTAAACTAGAATCAAACGACTACAACTTTCATGTTTTGAACATTTTTCGATTCCTTATGAATTGCGAGATATAAGCTTCCAAAGTCGGTTCCATGCATCAGAAATTTCTGGCAAAACTGCTCTACCAGCCTTTATTCAATCAATCATAACATTCTGTACAAATGTCGAAAGAATGAATGGTTTAACTTTCTGGAAACTAGAATCAAACGACTATAACTTTTATGTTTTGAAAATTTTTCGATTCCTTATGAATTGCACGATATAAGCATCTAGAGTTGGCTCCACGCACCAGAAATTTCTGGCGAAATTTCTGCAACAGAAATTTCCAGCAACTCTCTTTATTCGAAATCCATTCTGTTTACCTTCCGAAATCCACCCTAGACCCTCGGGACCTTAACCAATTATTCCAACATGTCCCAAAATACAATACGAACTTAGTCGAGGTTTCAAACCACATCAAACAACATTAAAGCGATAAATCGCACCTCAAATCAAAATCTATGAATTTTGAACTTTCAAATTCTATATCTTGTGCCGAAACACATCAAATCAATTCGGAATGACTTTAAATTTTGCACGCAAGTCATAAATGACATAACATACCTATTTCAATTTCTAGAATCAAATTCCGACCTCGATATCAAAAAGTCAACCCCCGGTCAAACTTCCCAAAAATTCAACTTTTGGCATTTCAAGCCTAATTCCACTACGGACTTCCAAATAAAATTTCTATCACGCTCCTAAGTTCAAAATCACCATACGGAGCTGTTAGAATCATCAAAATTCTATTCCGGGGTCGTTTGCACATAATTTGACATCCGGTCACTATTTGAACTTAAACTTTTAATTTTTCATCAAAATTCCATATCTCGGGCTAGGGACCTCAGAATTTGATTCCGGGCATACGCCTAAGTCCCAAATCACGATACGGGCATATTGGAATTATCAAAATACTGGTCTGAGTCCGTTTACTCAAAATGATGACTAAAGTCAACTCAGTTGAGTTTTAAAGCTCTAATTCACAATTTAATCCATTTTTCCCCTGAAAACTTTTCGAAAAATTTTATGGACTGCGCATGTAAGTTAAGGAATGATAAATGGTACTTTTCGAGGTCTTAGGATACATAATTAATTATTAAATTTAGAGATGACATTTTGGGTCATCACATAATTATACAATTTAGTTCCGCCTCAAAGAGTTCCACCGTAATTCTATTTTGGAGACAAGCTATAGCCGCCATCTTTGCCCTTAATTCTATAGTATTGTTTAATTGTTTTTTAAAATTTTGTTTGCTTAGTTTTATGCTACTCTCATCCACATAGTCATAGATTAGAAGATAAATAATCTTCCCTCTGAAGCTTGCTTGGTTAGGAAATATTGTTTGGCGAAAATTACTTATCTTTCATAGATTTTCTTGTTTTATACTTAAAAATTGAGAAGCATTTTTTGATGCAGAATAATTATGCTAAAAGTTTTGTACTTTTCTAACAGGCTCATGGGTTGGTTGAGTACCTTCATTAAACTTTGCACGATCTTGAGACACTTCCAATTCAACTAATACGAGACTCCACATAGCTGAAAGATATAAACTATGAGATTTTGTAAATTTTGAAGTCGTGAATATATTATTAAAAAAAAATAATATTCACAAACATGCTACTGAAACTATAAGCATACATCAACAAACAAATATTCTTTCCAACAATAAGCATTATTATATGAATCATTAAGAAATATTCGACAAAAACAATAAGCATAAATTTCTTATTTATGCTTTCATCTGTGTTGCTCGATTTACTAAGCTTTCGCTATGCACGGGGTTCGAGGAAGGGCCAGACCATAGGGGTCTATTGTACGCAACCTTTCATCTATGTTGCAAGGAATATATTAATTTCATGAATAAGGATTTATTGATTATAACAGAACAACCGAAATGACAAAAAGGAAGAAACACCAAGAAACATTATCGATAAAGAGACATTGGACCTGATACAACAACATGACATATTATTATTTATAAATAAATTATCTCTAATTATAAATACTATATAACGAACTTACCTAAAGTCTTCGTCTTTGCATGTAGCCAGTTACTTTAAATTTAACTATTGCATAATGTAGTAATATCAATTTTTTCATTTAAATGGATGTTGCATCTACCTCGACATCTATTATACATAACTCATTTTTATTCTATATTCTATACACTTTCTTATTGATACATGTACTCTCTAAAACTCGTTATCAAATATATTCGAAAGGTTCATGTGTCTATACTTCGCTAATTATCACACTTAACCTTGTTATGAGGTGAATACATTTCTAAGAAAAATGTGTTAAAGAAATAAAGTTGTCCCTCATCGGTTGTATAACAATTTTAAGATATTAGGTTTAAGGCTTAAATCTATGAAGAGCCCGCGTCTCTCATCATTCATAATTTTCGTTGTTCTCATTTCCCTTCAAGGGCACAATAATATTTGGTATAGGCTTTTGGATATTGACCTTTTGTTAGTTTCTGCTTGGCCTCGATCGAGCTCTTGTAATCAATTGCACTATTAATTACGTTCTGACTAGCAAAGCCAAGATGATATTTTAAGAGATAGGTTGTGTTTGGTATGAAGGAAATATTCTCATGTTTGGTTGGTTTAAATTTTTTGAAAAATATTTTCCTTATCAACTTATTTTTCTCTTTTATACTTGTTTACTGTATAACTCAGTTTTATGACTCTATTTTGATGCATATAAATATTGTTCTAGACTGAATGCCCTATTTTTACTGAAATTCCCGAGTGGCTTGAGAGGTTTATGACTGAGTGAGGTCGAGGGCCTGATTTTTGAGGATATTTATGGAATCGGGCTACGCGCCGCAGCATGTTTGATATAGGCTGAGGGCGTGAGTGATTTATGCCATGATTTGGATTAATATAGCGCTTGGGCTGAAGGAGCCTCTCCGGAGTCTGTACACACCCCTAGTGAGCACAGGTACCTACTGAGTGCGAGTGCCGAGTGATGAGTGACTGGGAGGCATGAGTTATTGTGAGGTATGCCCGAGTGGCAAGACTGATTGTGAGGTATGCCCGAGTGGCATGAGTGATTGTGAGGTATGTCCGAGGGGCTGTTGTTTATGATTTCATCATTTTTGCTCATCTTGCATTGAGCCTCTTTTTGAAACTGTTGAAAAATATCTTTAAATGATTTTTACTGGAACTGGGTTTTAAACAAGTTGATTTGATTGAAACACTGATTTTAAAGCATGTTGTATTTTTACCGAGATTTCATGATATGAACTTTATATACTTTATTGCTCGTCACTACTGCTTAGTATTTATTTATTATTATTACTTACTGAGTTGGCGTACTCACGTTACTCCCTGCACCTTGTGTGCAGATCCAGGTGTAGATGGACACGGTAACCGTTGTTGATTATTCTGGTTGCAGATCTTTCTCGGGGATAGCAAGGTAGCTGCCTGGCGAGCGCAGCCCTGCTCTTATCCATCCTATCTTTCTTTAGTTGTATTTAGCTATTTTTCCAAACTATGTTAGTCTTGATATTGTTAGACAAATTGTATTAGATGCTTATGACTAGTGACACCCCGATGTCGGACTTTTTTTCCATAGTTTTCTTTTGATTTGAACTCCTTTACGAAGGTTTTTTTTGTTAAATAGCCTTGGAATTATTTTTGAAATGAAAATATCGGTTTATTTTGGAAATGAGTCGGCTTGCCTAGTTCCACGATAGGCTCTATCATGACAGGGTTAGTTTGGGCCGTGACAAAATCAAAGCGGTTGTTAGTGTCAATCATGGGATCTACTTCCGTTATTAGAGTTGTACCTTATTTAGGATTCCTCTATTATATAAAGAGGGATCCCATTCACTTGTAAAATCATTATTATTCACTAAGAAGAATATACATATACATTCTTTTCTTTGTTCATCACTATTCATCGTTGTTTGTTCCATCCTCTATTGTTCTTATTAACTAACTTCGAGACTGTCTCGAATCGAGGTCGAGGTGTTGTTTGCAGACCAGTTTGATTCATTTCATTGTCCAATTTATTTATTCAATTCGTTGTTTATCAATTGATACTGGATTAAATCACATATCCATAAAACCACAATATAAGTTTAATTGTTACTCAATTCTTAGGGTAAACAGTTTGGCGGCCACCGTGGGGCCGAGGATAATAGTGATTGTTCAGTACTGATTCTTGTAAAATACACTATTTTATGCTTGTTCTTGTCAAGTATCTTTGCTTTCAGGTTAAAACACGTCAAACTCACAAAACACATCCACACACGGTGACAATGGCCTCGGATTCTATGATGAAAACGAAAATGTGATTGCTCCAGGTGTCGAGGTACCACAGGCTAATCTCGGGTAAGCACCGGTTGCCAACCCAGCCAATGTCAGTTCGCACGTTGCTCTAAATGTGGACCTAGGCACAGGTCTCGATGGGAGCGTACGCAGAGAAGGTCGATCTAGTAACCAAGGAACACAGGGCAGAGGAGACGAGGGAGTCAGTCTTCAAGTGATATTCGAGATGCTTCATGCTCAGCAAGCTGCTATTGCTCAGTTACAAAATTAACATAGAGCTCCGAATAGGGTCAAGCCGGAAATTACTCGTCGTATCGATCTAGTACCGGAAAGGACGAATGGTAACGAATCAGGGACTGATCATGCGGTAATGAAAATGCTCGAGGAGCTCACCAAAAGAACTGAATCAGGGGAAAAGAGAATCGAAGCCAACGATAAAAAAGTGGAGACATACAATTCTCGAGTTGACCAGATACCGGGAGCACCGCCAATCTTGAAAGAGATGGATTCGTAGAAGTTTGTACAAAAGCCGTTTCCTCCAAGTGTGGCTCCGAAGCCTATTCCAAATAAGTTTCGTATGCCAGACATACCCAAATATAATGGGACCATCGATCCCAATGAGCATGTTACTTCATATATATGCTCCATCAAGGGTAACGATTTAGAAGATGATGAAATCGAATCTGTGTTGTTGAAAATATTCAGAGAGATTCTTTCGAAGGGATCAATGATTTGGTATCAAAACCTGCCACCAAATTCCATTGACTCATTTGCCATGTTAGCAGATTATTTCATAAAGGCACACGCCGGGGCCATAAAGGTCGCAACGAGGAAATCGGACCTTTTCAAGATAAGACAAAGGGATAATGAAATACTGAGAGAGTTCGTGTCCCGATTTCAAATGGAATGCATGGAGTTGCCACCGGTCACAGATGATTGGGCCGTTCAAGCTTTCACCCAAGGGTTGAACGAGCGGAGTTCGATAGCATCACATCAGTTGAAACAAAATTTGATCGAGTATTCAGCTGTAACTTGGGAAGATGTGCACAATCGATATCAATCGAAGATCAGGGTCGAGGACGACAATTAGGAGCCCCTTCCGGTTCAGTTCATCCAAACAGGTCGGCAGTTAAAAATCAAAGGGACGTTGACAGGGAGCCAAGATCGAACAGAGACCGATATCAACCATATACCGCAGACCGAAGGAACAATGGTTCAGGACACAATACCGCCTGGAACGATCGAAGAAGAGATCGAGGACAGAATTCTCGAGGACTTATGAGCAATAGTGGTTTTGACAAGTATGTCGACCCCATAGAGGCACCTCGGGTATTGGAATATAACTTTAGCATCGATGCATCGGGCATTGTATCGGCAACCGGAAGGATCAAAGATATTAGGTGGCCCAGACCCATACAAACCAGTTCTTTCCCAAGAAACCCAAATCTGATGTGCAAGTATCATGGCACGCATGGTCACAAGACCGAGGATTGCTGGCAATTAAGGGAGAAGGTAGCCCGTCTATTCACTGAGGACCACCTTCGAGAGTTCCTCAGCGATCGAGCCAAGAATCATTTCAGAGAAAGGGACGCCAATAGGAAAAATAAACAAGAGGAATCCCAACATGTCATTAATATGATCGTCGATTGGGTCGACGTCCCACAGGGATCCATATTCAAACGCACTAAGGTATCAATCACTAGGGAAAAACAAACCCGAGATTATGAGCCTGAAGGCACTTTATCATTCAGCGACGAAGAAGTAGAAGGCATTTCTCAGCCCCACAATGACGCTATGGTAATTTCTATCTTATTAAATAAAGTTCAAGTTAAGCGTGTTTTAGTAGATCCAGGTAGCTCAGCAAATATCATCCGATCGAGGGTCATGGAGCAGCTCGGCCTATAAAATCAAATCGTGCCAGCAGATCGGGTCTTAAACGGCTTCAATATAGCTAGTGAAACAACTAAAGAGGAGATTATTCTCCCAGTGAACGTGGCTGGAACCACTCAAGATGCCAAGTTCCACGTAATCGAGGGCGACATGAGGTACAATTCCCTACTCGGAAGGCCTTGGATCCACAATATGAGGCCAGTCCCTTCGACTCTCCACCAAATGATGAAATTCCCGACGTCGTCCAGTCCATTCAAGATACGGGGAGCAGCATGCTGCAAAGGAAATATTTGTGGTCGATGAGGTAATGCCGATATCGACACTATCAACCTCGGAAAGGTCGAGCATCAAAGATAAACAGGAAATCAAATAGCAATCATAGCCACCAGCCTCGACCGAGTCAGGGAAGCAGGAGATAGAAGAAGAAAAGAAGGATTTTCTGACCCCTCGAACATTTATTGTTCCCGAAGATTCCCACCAAATCAACAGTCGAAGAGCTGGAATAGGTTATATTGATCGAGTACCTGCCCGAGCGAAAGGTATACCTAGGAACAAGATTAACCCCCGAACTCAGGAAAAAGCTTATTCAATTTCTTATTGATAACATAGATTATTTTGCTTGGTCCCATTTAGACATGACAGGGATCCCACCGGATATTACGACGCATCGGCTAAGCCTGGACCCTAGGTTCAAATCGGTGAAGAAAAAGAGGAGACCCCAGTCCGAGATAAAGCACGCATTTATAAAGGACGAGGTAACTAAACTTCTCAAAATAGGGTCCATTCGGGAGGTGAAATATCCCGAATGGTTAGCCAATGTAGTTGTAGTCCCTAAAAAAGGGAACAAACTTAGGATGTGTGTAGATTATAAGGATTTAAATAAGGCGTGCCCTAAAGATTCTTTTCCACTGCCTAACATCGATCTCATGATCGATGCCACGGCCGGCCACGAGATCCTTACTTTTCTCGATGCCTACTCCGGGTACAATCAAATCCAAATGAACCCGGAAGGCTAAGAAAAGACTTCATTTATCACTTAGTATGAAACATATTGTTATAATGTATTGCCCTTCGGGCTAAAAAATGCAGGAGCTACTTACCAACGCCTAGTAAATAAAATGTTCGAAGAACAAACAGGTAAATCAATGGAAGTTTATATTGATGACATACTAGATAAGTCCCTGCGCGCAGAGAACCATTTCGCTCATTTGCAGGAAACGTTCGAGATTTTAAGGAAATACAACATGAAGCTCAACCCCGAGAAATGTGCTTTCGGGGTCATTTCGGGCAAATTCCTTGGCTTTATGGTATCGAATCGGGGGATTCATTTGTAAAAGTCATCACTGCCGTGGACAGTGTAAAAGTCATGCAGAGTCTAACTTGACGGATAGTTGCCTTAGGCCGATTCATTTCGAGGTCATCAGATCGAAGCCACAAATTTTTCTCTCTACTCAAAAAAGAAAAACGATTTCACCTGGACCCTGAAATGCCAGTAGGCATTAGAGGAATTAAAGCGATACCTATCAAGCCCACCACTGTTTCACACTCCAAAGGCAGTGAGAAACTTTACTTGTACTTGTCAATATCGAAAATCGCGGTAAGTGGTGTTCTAGTTCGAGAAGAGCAAGGTACGCAATTTTTCGTTTATTATGTAAGTCGAACCTTATGAGAAGCAGAAACTAGATATCCACACTTGGAGAAATTGGCACTTGCACTGATAAGCGCCTCTAGAAAGTTAAGACCATACTTTTAATATCACCCCATATGCGTATTAACTACTTACCCACTTCGTAATATTTTGCACAAACCCGAACTATCAGGCCGATTGGCCAAATGGGTCGTCGAACTCAGTGGGTACAATATCGAATATCAACCCCGGACGGCCATCAAGTCTCAAATTTTAGCGGACTTTGTGGCCGATTTCACACCAACCCTCGTACCCGAAGTTGAAAGGGAACTCTTGTTAAAATCAGGTACATCATCGGGGGTATGGACCCTCTTCACAGACGGTGCTTCAAACGCGAAGGGGGCTGGGCTAGGCATCATTTTGAAGATGCCCACGGATAGCACTATTAGGAAATCTATCAAAACTTCTAGGTTGACAAACAATGAGGCCGAGTACGAGGCCATGATTGCAGGTCTCGAGCTAGCTAAAAGCTTGGGAACAGAAGTCATTGAAGCCAAGTGTGACTCTTTATTGGTGGTGAACCAAGTAAACAAAACCTTCGAAGTTCGAGAGGATAGAATGCAAAGGTATTTGGACAAACTGCAGGTAACTTTGCACCATTTTAAGGAATGGACTTTGCAGCATGTACCTCGAGAATAAAACAGTGAGACCGATGCACTTTCAAATTTTGGGTCATCGGTCGAGGAAGATGAGATCAGCTCGGGGACTGTCGTCCAACTCTCGAGATCCGTGATCGAGAAAGGTCATGCCGAGATAAACTTTACAAGCTTAACTTGGGATTGGACGGACAAATATATTAAATACTTGAAGAATGGAAAGCTCCCATCGGACCCTAAAAAGTCGAGGGCCCTACGAACTAGAGCTGCTCGATTCACACTGGCTGAAGATGGAACATTATACAGAAGGACATTCGATGGACTATTGGCAGTATGCTTAGGGCCAGGAGACACCGATTATGTTCTACGAGAGGTCCATGAAGGCACTTATGGGAACCACTCCGGCGCCGAATCACTGATTCACAAAATCATTAGAGCAGGATACTACTGGGATAGCATGGAAAAAGACACTAAGGAGTTTGTTCGAAAATTTAATAAATGTCAAAGGTTTGCACTGATGATCCATCAGCCCGGAGAACAACTTTATTCAGTCCTATCCCCATGGCCATTCATGAAATAGGGGATGGATATCATCGGCCCTCTACCATCGACCCCAGGTAAAGACAAGTTCATTTTATTTATAACTGAATTTTTTCTCTAAATGAAAGAGAAAGAAGTTATAGACTTCATCTGGGATCACATCGTATGTCGATTTGGGATACCTGTCGAAATAGTGTGTGACAATGGAAAATAATTTATCGGCAGCAAAGTGACGAAATTCCTCAAAGACCATAAAATAAAAAGGATATTATCAATGCCGTATCACCCTAGTTGAAACGGACAGGTCGAATCGAAAAACAAGACTATCATTCAAAACCTAAAGAAAACGTTGAACGACGCTAAGGGGAAATGGAGAGAAATTCTACCCGAAGTACTTTGGGCATATCGAACAACGTCAAAATCCAGTACGGGGGAAACCCCGTTCTCCTTAGTATATGGCTCCGAAGCCTTGATTCCAGTCGAAGTCGGGGAACCCAGTGGCAGGTTTTGACATACAACAGAAGAATCAAATCACGAGGCTATGAATACTAGCCTCGAATTATTGGATGAAAAATGAGAAGCCGCACTCGTTCGAATGGCTGTACAAAAGAAACGAATCGAAAGATACTATAATAGGAGAACCAACCTTCGCCACTTCAGAGTCGGGGACTTAGTCTTTAGGAAAGTCACCATCAACACTCGAGATCCTACTGAAGAAAGCTCGGCCCAAATTGGGAAGGACCCTACCAAGTCCTCGACATCGTCAGAAAGGGATCTTATAAGCTCGACATGATGGATGGCGAACAACTGCCAAATAATTGGAACATATCGCTTCTCAAACGGTATTATTGCTAAGTTATGAATTTGTTCCCTTTTTTCATTTATATATTCGACACTAACTCACTGCAAGTGATAGATCGAAGACATCGAGACCTCAGGTTTTAAAGCACGCGTTGCACTCTTTTTCCCTTAGATCGGTTTTTGTCCCAAGTGGGCTTTTTCAGCGAGGTTTTTAATGAGGCAATAATTATGTGCTACCTGAGGACCATTCAACAGTATCCAAGGCTTCTTTACAATCAACCACGAATACTGGGGGACATCACCCTAGGATGTTACACTTTTGAGGAAAATACTTCGTGTCAAAGGTCTCGGTCTCGATAGAGAAACTTTGTAATGGGCCAAATGGTAGAATAAACCGTGTCCGTATAGATTAGTCGAGCCCCGATGGCAAAACATGTATGCATGTATAAATTATACAAAGAAGCATTCTTTCTATATCAAACATTTGGTGTCTCAAAGAAACTTTTCTACTATACAAGCTCCATACTTATGATTTTGTGAGAAATGGCTCAAGGGCCAAGTGCAAATATACCTCGTACACTCGAAGACTGACGTCGACGATCGATATATTCGAGTAATCTAAACTCAAATTCATAAGACCTTAAAGAGACACCCCTTGATCTATAGGCCAAGGCCATCATTCTCGGGATAACACTTCGAACAAGTTCGAAGTGTTATTGGGAAATAAGCCCAAGAGGCATACCCAAAGGCTACGGCCAAATTAAGGCAGCTCGGAGACGTCCGAATCCCGCAATAAAAATAGGCCTTCGAATTATTTGAAAAACTGGTTAAAAAGGCTACCCTCGGCAAGTAATCAAAAGGGCTTCGATAAAATCAGCCCTCGAAAAAACTTAAGAGGTATAAATTATCTTAACACAAACGTGCTAAGGCACAAAAAGCAAATGGGTTTCAATTGACATTGAACCCTCAAAAAACCCAATGGGTAAAGAATACGTGTTAAAGCATAAATAAATTTTTTACTAAGTCTTTTAAGCCGAAAAAGGGAAAAAATAGCCATCTTTTAGAGGCCATATCGGCCCAATCTAAAGAGCCTAAGGGCTAATACACTTAGAGTTCAAAATTTTGTTCTCACTCAAATAAAACTGACTTGAATATAGCTCGAGGATTCATTATTATTTGATATAAAACCTTAAGGGGTCTGTTACTGTGAGTTCGAAACTTACTCGAACTCGGCTATAAAAACAATACAATTACGGCTTCGATCAAGCCGTCCTAAATCAAAATTCCGAACATATTGTTAAGCTCGGGGACTCCCCCTCGCTTAACTAAAAAACCTAAGGGTTGTTCTACTCTGAGTTCGAGCTATTGCTCACTCGATTATAGAGGCTACATCAACCCGATTGCAACAAAGTTTTCACAAGGCAAAGGCAAAACAAAGTTTATCATAAATCAGAAATCGGAGACGAAACGGAATGAAAATGAATCTTTCATATATGCAAAGTATTTACAAAGACCACAGGGTTTTACACAAAAAACAAAAGGAGAAAAAAATCCTAGTCCGCTTCGGGAGCTTCATCTTCATCTCCTCCACTCTCGGATACACTCGCAGAGTCCTCTTCATCGAAAAGCAAAGCTCCGGTCTCGTCCTCTAAAACCTTTGCATTCTCGATATCAGCCGTGAGGTCAAAGCCACGAGCATGTACCTCCTCAAGAGCCTCTCTTCGAGACTGGCGCCTAGCATGCTCGACAACACGGGACTATCTAACCTCGGCAGCGTCAGAAATTTCCTTTGCCCGAGTGTTAGCGGCTTCGGTGTCAGCAAGGTAGGAGGCCACGATCAACTTTTCCTCGGATGTGGCCCTTTACTAGCTCAGCGGCCAACCGAATCTCAAGCTCTTCAACCTTCTAGGCTCGGGCCAAGTTCTCCTCCTTCACACTTTGGAGTTGACGCTCAACCGAAGATAGTTGGGCCCGAACCGCTTCTTTCTCCGAGGTGAGATGGTCCATGTTCTTCTTCCACCCCAAAGTCTCTGCCTCTTTCATCTTGGCCTCCTCACGAAGCTGCTCAACCAATTCGGCCTTCTGCTGAACCTGCAGGATCAAAGCGTTAGTCGCCAAAATCAAGTTAATACATAACAAGCTCCCAAAAATTTACATTACCCGTTCAATGAGCTCGGTTTGATCTTGATGAGCTCTTGTCAGCTCGACTCGAATACTCATCATCTCCTCTTCATTGTGCATATAGAGGAGTTTAAGGGCGTGTCTCTCCTCCGTAAGCTTTTTGAGATCGGCCTCGCATCGGGCCAGCTCAGCTTGGTATTTGGAGGACGCTTCTCGATGGAGCGTCGAAGCCTGCATAGAAAGAAAGTAAATCAGACTTAGAAAAATAAGAACAAACGCAATCCTGGTAACATAGGCTAAACCTCACTTGGTTCAGAAGCCGCTGAGCCTCATCAAAAATGAGTGATGCGTCCAGTTCAGGAACATCTTCGACCCCCGCGAAGTAGCCGCGAAATATATCATCCCCTTCGAGGGTCGTCCCCACTCGGGGGTCCCTATGGACCGGGCATCCCGAAACTGCCCCTCAGAGAATGTGGGGCCGGGCGGCAAATCATCAATGTTAATTGCCCCGAGCAAGTCACTTCGGGCATTCTCTTCTCTTTGAAGGTCCTTAGAATTAGACCCTTCGGGAACACCCGCTGGTTTCTCATCACGGCAGGAGGCATCATCAACACCCGATGACTCGGGGGCCCTGCTCAGACCTTCCCCCGATATCACCTCGATATGCAGCTGAACCTCCTCGACCGTCACTGGCTCAGCAGTTATTGAAGTTTCGGTGCCTTCCCTCTCCCGAGCCACCAGCAGGCAGTTGGCATCTTCTCCCTCCTCATCTTCATCTCTTAGCGTTTGGACTACATCGGCAGATAAGACGGAGGGATCAGCCTTTGACTTTCGAGCCCTGCTTTTCTTGGGCTTTGGGGTATCTGGAATCGAGGCCCTTCTCCTTTTCTTGTCTTTGGTCGGCTTCGGGGCCTCCCCTTCCCCGAGGGGAGGAGGCCTCATGATGACATTATCTCCAAGACCTGTATGAGGAGAAATCAAGTTAAAAAGAAGTATTTCACAAGAAAGCATCAAACACGCCACGAGTGAGAACAAAAATCTTACCACGATTTTTGGCCTCCCATCTTCCCTTGGCCAAATCACGCCACGAGCGCTCATCATACGAAGAGGTTGAAACCAGTTGTTGAACCCAACCTGCAAGGCCCGGGACTGCACAAGGAAACCAGGGGGAAGCTGCACCAAATAGAAGAATATAGATTAGAAGAGGTAAAGGAAACATAATGAGTAATCAAACGTTATCGGTGAGGTTCTACTTACGCTTCATGTTCCATTCTTCGGGGAATGGCATCTTTTCGGCAGGGATTAAGTCCGAGGTCCTTACTCGGACAAACCGGCCCATCCACCCTCGGTCCTTGTCCTCGTCTATGCTCGAGAACAACACCTTTGTGGCCCGACACTGAAGCCTTATCAGTCCGCCCCAATAAAGATGAGGGTTGTATAGCCTAATGAGATGATCGAGGGTGAAAGACATACCCTCGACCTCTCTCGAGAAGAATCTGAGCAAAATGACAATGCACCAAAAAAAGGGGTAGATTTGGCCTATGGTTACCCGGTATTGGCGGCAGAAGTCGATTATGACAGGATCAACGGAACCCAGTGTGAAAGGGTAAGTATATACACTTAAGAACCCTTTCACATGAGCGGTGATGTCCTCATCGGGGATAGGAATCACTACCTCTTTATTCTCCCAGTGGCAGTCTTTTTTCACCTGCTCGAGATCACCTTCAGATATCGAACAGATGTATCTAGACATGGGCTCGCATCGGCCAGGAACCGAAAAGGGTTTTTCGACTTTAAAGTAGGAAGTGAGTTCACATGGCCCAGGGATGCACTCTTCGATATGTGGCTCCACCGGTATTTTGTCACCGGTCGGCCGCGATGAGGAGGCCTTTTCCTCTTGAGGAATAGTATTTGATGTTTTTGCCATTGCTATATGAGGTTTAAGGAAGAAGAAGGCGGAATTTGTGTTTTAATAAGAGATTGGCAAACGAAAACCGACAAAGTTGATGAACCTGAAGAGAATAGAAGAGCTTTTGAAGATTAGAAGAAGTTTGAAAGTAAAGTTTGAGAAGATTATGAAGGCGATCTATTTATAATGTCCACTTTGATGGTTTGAAAGCACCGGTGGCCGACCATCAACTGACATTAATTAATGACCTTGCAAACTGTGCAGACACGACGCTTCAATCGCTTTTGTCATTTACGTCATGATGTTGACGTCATAATTGATCGAGGAATTAAATCGAAGTCTCAAATTCGTTTCTTCTCATTACACTTCAAAAAATGAGTGGATTATCTGTATACGGTCGAAATCGGACATACCCGATTTTGTTGGTAGGGGAGTTGCCCCGAGGGTAACCTCATAATAGATCGAACTCGAGCTCGAAGATAGAACATCGAAGCCTAGAGATCGAAGTGTTCTATGAGATCGAAGCCAGCAACAATCGAGATCAAGCATGACTGATATCGAGTAAGGAATAATAACGTAATGGCGAGATATCAGTAACCGGTCGAAGATCACGACGGAAATCCCGGAACAGATCAAATCAAAGTGGTTGTTAGTGCCAATCATAGGATCTACTTTCGTTATTAGAGTTATACCTTATTTAGGATTCCTCTATTATATAAAGAGAGATCTCATTCACTTGTAAAATCATTATTATTCACAGAGAAGAATATACATATAGACTGTTTTCTTTGTTCATCACTGTTCATCGTTATTTGTTCCGTCCTCTATTGTTCTTATTAACTAACTTCAAAACTGTCTCGAATCGAGGTCGAAGTATTGTTTATAAACCGGTTTGATTCATTTCATTATCCAATTTATTTATTCAATTCGTTGTTTATCAATTGATACTTGATTAAATCACATATTCTTAAAACCACAATATAAATTTAATTTTTACTCAATTTTTAGGGTAAACAAAACCATAATTATTTGTGTTTACCTAGCTAAGTTAATACTGAGCTCAAATTATTAGAATTAAGGTCATGTTATTCGGCTTAAAATAAGGTACAATTAATAATACGATAGCAAATGTTAATGTGTAAGTAAGGCAACTTTCAAGTCAACGAAGAGCCAAACAAACAAGTACAATAGTCATTCCTTCGACCTTGATTACATTGTTGGAAAATACTCTCTCCGTCGTCCCAAATTAATTATGTGTCACTTATCATTTTTCTTGACATTCAAACAATCAGTGGCGAAGCCAGGATTTACACAAAGGGGTGTCAAGATCTAAAGAAGAAACCAAAAAAAATGATTCTACTAGTGAAATAACAAGAACAACAACAAACTTTTTTTTCCGTCAGACCACAGTTTTCCTCATATGGTGAATCAAGCAGAAAGCTAGATAGACACTAAACAAACAAGCTGACAATTTGTGAACTGCCCAAAATATTGGGAACAAATACATACTAACGAGCTTGAGAAAGCAGACAATGGTAGGTTCAAAGGAAGACACCATTTTTTTTATTCATCTTAGCTACAGATAGTTATAAGAAGCAGTACAGGGGAAAAGAGGGAACAAATCAAGAAGATTCAGCACATCAGATAACACACACCCAACAAACTATTACAAGCAAAAGTTATGACGAAAAATATGTAACTCCACCTTAGAAGCAAAACCAAAGTTACCACAGCCTAAAGCAAAATAATATTATATTATTACAATTGTACTCGACGAGATTTCATTTCTTGAAATATTTTTATAATATCATCATTAGATATAGTACTAAATATATCTTTTTCTACATAAGGTACCAAACAACCACTCAAAAGTTCATCATTCATTCGATTCCGCATGTCATTCATGATAAAATTCATTGCCGAAAAAGCTCTTTCAACCGATGCAATGGCAACTGAAAAAAGCAAAACAAATTTTACCAAGCAGAATACAAGAGGGAAGTTTAAATTCTTCATTTGTGATTGCTAAAACATCTACCATCAAATGCAACATGAATGCAACCTCAAATGTTTGACAAGTTTTGAGATATCACATTGCCTTGGTTCTGTCATCCATCAAACGTGCATCAACAACAAGTATTTCAAGAATATCAAGAATAGAGCCAAACATAAGAATAAAATTTTTAAAAGATTTGTAATGAGATTCCCAACGAGTATCTCAAGCTCTTGAAAGACCAAGTTCTTGATTCAAGCCTCTACCAGTTTTAAGCTCACCCATATCTAATGCCTCTTCAATTCTTTCCTTTTGAGATTCTCGAAATTCATTTATACGCTTAAAAGAAGATCCCAACACATTCAAAATATTTGAGACCAAAACTACAAGTTCTCCTACTTGAATACATTTTTTTGAAACCGCAACAAGAGTTAATTGAAGTTGGTGAGCAAATGAGCCGATCTACTTTCTTGCCTAATCAACATTTTAAGGCCATTGAGCTCACTTTGCATGTTGCTTGCTCCATCGTAACACTGCCCACGAACATATGATAGACTTAAGGAATGTTTAGCAAGTAAATCAATAATTGCCTTCTTTAGAGATGAAGCACATGTATCTTTGACATGAACAATATCAACAAGTCGCTCCACCACAAATCTCATTCTATCAACATATCGTAAGAAAATAGCTATTTGATCCTTTCGCGACACATCAAAAGATTCATCAACTAATAAGGCAAAGTAGTCACCATTTAATTCTTTAATGATAGATTTAATTATTTCCATCTTACATGCAGTCACAATGTCTTTTTGAATCATTGGAGAAGTCATCTGATCATTTTGAGGAGTATATGCCAATACATAATCATGAATTTTATCACATTCTTTTACATACCATGAGAGAATTTCAAGAAAATTACCCCTGTTAAATGATGTTTTAGATTCATCATGACCCCGAAATGCAAATCCTTACTTCAAAAGAAGTCTTACGACATTAACCGATCCAGTAATCATGCTTAACTTGATCAGATTTATTCTCAAATGCATATATAGTGGACTGTTGTTTCCGTAGTAGATCTACACATTTCCTTTTTGCTTGGTTATGAAAGCTACTTGGCCCACCAACATGCTTATCAAAGCTCTTCTTTTTATTCCAACTCTTAAACCATATGCTCGAAAATACATCACCTCCACCTTGATGAATGTTATCGTCTTTAAACAAATAACAACTCAAACAATATGCTGCATCGTTACTTATACTATACTCCAATCACCCATGATAATCAACAAACCATTTAGGATTAAAACGACGCATTACTCCATAAAAATATGTTTGAGGAAAGTTATGTTCTCGAGGTTGACAAGCACCTCTCTGAATGTATGCTCTTCTATTCACATCGCGGAGGTTTGGATGGTAGTCCAAGATTTGAGTTCTTTCTGCCGGATCAGAGTTTAAAGTTTCAAGATTAATTTGTTATTTTTGAGAAGAATACAGTGGTACTTCCGATTAGTTGGCATCTTCTTCCAGATTAGATTGATTATTAGTGGCCAAATTTGATTTTGGTACTACATCTTCTTCCAAATTAGATTGATTATGAGTGGCCAAACTTGATTTTGATACTTTACAAAAAAACTGCTTCATTTATTTCTGATTCTGAATTATAAAACAAAATTTATTTAGAAGAAATACAAGTAATGATTTCTGTAAAATATCACAATTCACGGTTATAACAACTGTCAATTCACAGTTAGAAGAAATACAAGAAATACAAGTAATATTTTGTTTCACTGGAATTAATCTTTTTTGTCGTCCATTAAATTATTCTAGTGAAAGTTATAGTCTTATAGAAAGACATTTCCAAACTTCTAAAAAGAAATGGGTAAAGAAATAGAGTAAAGGAACTTACTGTGGCTGCCATGACCAGTGGCAAAGATCGACCAGCACCAGCGTCAAGCAATTTTCAAAGATGACTAACGACACGAATCGACGTCTCGGCGAGTCGGAGACAAGAATGAACACTAGCAAGTAGCAATTTGAGAATATGAGCCGTGAGACTGAGAGATGTTCTCTTTTGAGTTTTGAAATTAGGAATTTCTTTACAGTTTACTCCCAATTGCCCTCATGTCATGTCGTTTATTAATTAATTTTAAAAAAAATACTCACAGATAAGAAAACAACGTCGTTCGATGTTGTTTAAACATTAAAAAAGAAGAAGATCTAAAACAGACGTTATGTTGCAATTGGGAATAGAACTTGTAACCTTCAGCAACTTTTGATACCCCTTAACCATTACACTAGAGATTTGTCTTATGTCAAGGGTTGTCAACTCATTGTATATATTATTATTTTTTTTAAACCTATATATACAGTGTAATTTTCCGGCGAAGGATGCCTATCTATACACCTATCTTTGTTTCTCAGAGCAGTTAAATATTGTAAAAGCTAAATTTTATTAATAATGTTGTCTACATTATCAACAAAAAACAAAGGCTAGCTTACTATAGATACAAGCACGGACGGAATCTGTAACTTTACTTATAGATCCTGTATTTGTACTTGAAAATTCATTAAATATATCTAAATGTTACTAAAACGAGCAATGAATCCAGTGCAAATTTAGAATCCATGAACTTCAATTCCTTTGCTCAACCTCTATCCATGAACTTCAATTCCTTTGCTCAACCTCTACCTCTATCTCTATCTCTATAAGGAATAGATTGCAGTCTTAAGAAGGTATAAATAAATTTTCTTACATTAAGGTTGCAATGAGGTTTCTCAGTACTTAGCCCTAAAGTTGTCCAATAATTATTAGAAAGCGGAAGATAAAACTTATATAACTTCAACTAGTTTTACAACAGATTTTATTTTTGGTTCAATCTTTTATTACAATTCTATATTTCTAATAGTCAAAGTTTGTTAAAATATTTGATGAAAATAAAAGTGGTCATTTTGAGCAACTTAAAGGATTAAAACTGCTCAATGTTATAAAATAAAGACTGTAAAGTAAAGACAAGTATAGAGAGAAACTGATATATTATTCAAACTTCAAACTTCTATACATAATGAACTGAATTCTCCTCTATTTATAGAAGAAAGGAAGCTGCTGTGTAAGCTGCTACTGCAAGCTGCTGTGTAAGCTGCTACTGCAAGCTGCTGCGTAAGCTGCTACTTGTAAGCTGCTGCTGCAAGCTGCTGTGTAAGCTGCTTGTAAGCTGCTGCTCTAAACTGTTGTGCCAGATATAGATAATCTTCTATCATGGGTAATATTTATCCATAGCGGAGTACCGAAAGGATAAGCTTCTTCAGGAGGCTTATTTTCAATAGAGTACTAAATAGATAAACATATTTACGGCGGAGTCTTATATGAATAAACTTCTTCAGGAAGCTTATTTACAACGGAATACTAAATGAACTAATATAATATATTCATAACACTCCCCCTGGTATGTTCATTAAAAGATAATGTGCCTCGTTAAAACCTTACTAGGAAAAACCCCATGGGAAAAAATCCTAGTGAAGGAAAAAGAGTACACATATTTAGTAATACGCATTGCTAACTACCTCATTAAAAACCTTATAAGGAAAACCCTGTGGGAAAAAACCTTAATAAGGAAAAAAGAGTACATCGCGTATTTTACTCCCCCTGATGAAAACCTTGTTTCAAATATTTAAGTCTCCGCATTCCAATCTTGTATACCATCTTCTCAAAAGTTGAAGTTGGTAAAGATTTGGTGAATAAATCTGCTGGATTGTCACTTGAATGGATTTGTTGCACATCAATGTCACCATTTTTCTGAAGATCGTGTGTGTAGAATAATTTTGGTGAAATGTGCTTCGTTCTATCTCCTTTTATAAATCCTCCCTTCAATTGGGATATGCATGCAGCATTGTCTTCGTATAAAATTGTGGGTCTTTTCTCACATTCCAAACCACATTTTTCTCGAATAAAATGAATTATTGATCTCAACCATACGCATTCCCTACTTGCTTCATGAATAGCTATTATTTCAGCATGATTTAAAGAAGTAGCAACAATAGATTGTTTTGTGGAGCGCCATGATATGATAGTACCTCTACATGTAAACACGTACCCGGTTTGAGATCTAGCTTTATAGGGATCAGATAAATAACCTGCATCTGCATAACCAACAAAATCTGCACTATCTTTGTTAGCATAAAACAAACCTATATCAAGAGTTCCCTTTAAATATCGCAATATATGCTTAATCCCATTCCAATATCTCCGTGTAGGAGAAGAGCTATATCTTGCTAGTAAATTAACAGAAAATGCTATGTCAGGCCTTGTAGCATTAGCAAGATACATTAGTGCACCAATTGCACTGAGATAGGGTACTTCGGGACCAAGGAGTTCCTCATCCTCTTCTGGAGGTCGGAACAAATCTTTATTCACTTCAAGTGATCGAACAACCATTGGTGTACTCAATGGGTATGCTTTGTCCATGTAAAAGCGTTTTAAGACCCTTTCTGTATAGGCAGATTGATGGATAAAGATCCCGTCTGCTAAATGTTCAATTTGCAGACCAAGACAAAGTTTTGTCTTCCCAAGATCTTTCATCTCAAATTCTTTCTTAAGATATTCAATTGCCTTTTGGAGCTCTTCTGAAGTTCCAACAAGATTTATGTCATCAACATAAACAGCAAGTATAACAAATTCTGAAGCCATTTTCTTTATAAAAATATATGGACAAATAACATCATTTATGTAACCCTCTTTCAGCAAATATTCACTGAGGCGATTATACCACATGCGCCCAGATTGCTTTAAACCGTACAAAGATCTTTGTAATCTGATTGAGTACATTTCCCGAGATTTTGAATATGCTTCAGGCATTTTAAATCCTTCAGGGATTTTCATGTAAATTTCATTATCAAGTGACCCGTACAGATAAGCTGTAACCACATCCATTAGATGTATTTCAAGCCTTTCACGTAAGGCTAAACTGATGAGATATCGAAATGTTATGGCATCCATAACGGGTGAATATGTTTCTTCATAATCGACTCCAGGTCATTGTGAGAATCCTTGTGCGACAAGGCGAGCCTTGTATCTTTCAACTTCATTTTGCTCATTCCTTTTTCGCACAAAAACCCATTTATGACCAACTGGTTTTATACCAGCAGGTGTTTGGACTACTAGTCCAAAGACCTCTCTTTTAGCAAATGCGTTCAATTCTGATTGAATTGCCCCTTGCCATTTTGGCCAATCAGATCTTTGTTGACATTCTTCGACGGATCGGGGTTCAAAATCCTCACTATCTTGCATACTGTTAAGTGCAACATTATATGCAAAAATATTATCCACCACTATTTCAGATCGATTTAAATTAATCCCATCACCAGTAGAACTTATTAAAAGTTCCTCGCTCACTTGAGTCTCGGGTTTATTGATTTCTTCAGGAATCTCATAACTAATCAGATCTTGGGTCTCTTCAGGAGATCCCTTCATAATATCATTTTGATCATTTGTCGATTTTCTTTTTCTAGGATTTCGATCCTTAGAACCCATAGGCCTACCACGCTTCAGGCGTGCTTTAGGTTCACTAGCTCTCATGCTAATAGATGGTCCTGCTGGGACATCAATTCGGATAGGCACATTCTCTGCAGGAATATGTGACTTAGTTATCCTTTTCAAATCAGTAAATGCGTCTGGCATTTGATTTGCTATATTCTGTAAATGGATGATCTTCTGGACCTCCTGATTACATATAGGGGTACGTGGATCAAAGTGAGATAATGATGAAACTTTCCACACAATTTCTCTTTTGATTTCCTTTTTCTCTCCCCCTAATTGTGGGAAATTTGTTTCATCAAATCGACAATCTGCAAATCGGGCAGTAAATAAATCTCCCGTCAATGGTTCAAGATAGCGAATAATAGAGGGTGATTCAAACCCAATATATATTCCTAACCTTCTTTGGGGGCCCATCTTACTGCACTGTGGTGGTGCTACTGGCACATATACAGCACATCCAAAAATTCGTAGATGGGCAATATTTGGTTCATGACCAAAAACTAATTGTGACGGAGAATATTTATTATAATGCATTGGTCTGAGACGGATAAGTGATGCTGCGTGCAAGATAGCATGGCCCCAAACAGTAGTGGGCAATTTTATTTTCATAAGTAGTGGTCTTGCTATCAATTGCAGCCGTTTAATGAATGACTCTGCAAGGCCATTTTGAGTATGAACATAAGCTACAGGATGTTCAACTTTTATCCCAACTGATAGACAGTAATCATCAAAAGTTTGAGATGAGAATTCTCCAGCATTATCAAGGCGAATAGCCTTTATAGGATAATCTGGGAATTGTGCCCTTAATCGAATTATTTGGGCTAATAACTTTGCAAACGCTAGATTGCGAGATGATAATAGGCACACATGAGACCATCTTGAAGATGCATCTATTAGGACCATAAAATATCTAAACGACCCACTTAGTGGGTGAATAGGTCCACATATATCCCCATGTATACGTTCTAAAAAGGTAGGGGACTCAATGCCAACCTTCATTGGTGATGGCCTAGTGATCATTTTGCCTTGATAACAAGCATCACAAGGAAATTCATTATTTGTAAGAATCTTCAAGTTCTTTAATGGATGCCCACTCGAATTTTCAGTAATTCGTCTCATCATTATTAATCCAGGATGGCCCAAACGGCCATGCCAAAGCACAAAAATATTTGAATCAGTAAACTTCTGATTTACGATAGAGTGTGCTTCAACTGTACTAATCTTTGAATAGTATAAGCCAGAAGATAAAGTTGGTAACTTTTCTACAATGCATTTCTGGCCAGAAATATTCTTTGTAATACAAAGATATTCCACATTCATTTCATCTATTGTCTCAACATGATACCCATTTCGGCGGATATCTATAAAACTCAACAAGTTTCTTCGGGACTTGGAGGAGTACAATGCATTGTCGATAATAAGTTTTGTTCCCTTAGACAGAAATACAATAGCTCTTCCGGAGCCATCAATCAAACTTATATTACCAGAAATTGTAGAAACATTTGCTTTTTCCTTATGTAAATAAGAAAAGTATTTCTGATCTTTGAATATGGCATGAGTTGTTCCACTATCAACTACACAAATATCTTCATGATTGGTCTTTGATCCAAACATAATTTGAGGATTATCCATATTCTTCAAAATGACATAAACAAAATAAATATGATAGTAAATATTATTATCAAAGCATAACTTTTATTTATGTACAACAATTACATAACCATACTATCTACTACAAATAACAAAAATTAAAATATTTACATCTCTACAGATTCACTACCGATCACATGACTTGTTTCTCCTTCTGGGAGTGCAAAGTAATCAGCTACATCCAAATGCATGAAGTCTAAATTATCTTCAGAAATAAAATTTGCTTCAGCATTTTTCTCTGTCTTCTTCAGGGAAGCTTGATATAGCTCAACCAGGTGCTTTGGCGTATGGCATGTACGTGACCAGTGCCCTTTTCCTCCACATCTATAGCATATATTTTCTGGCTTTGCTGCTTGCACCGCTTCATGCTTTTGCTCCTTCCTTTTCCACTGCTGGTGGTAAGGAGGGTTCTTTGGTGCATTATTATTACCACGATTAGAGTTTCCTCCCCGACCACGGCCATGACCACGACTGGGGCCACGTCCTCTTCCACGCTTAGCTTGGTGGAAGTTCGTCTCATTCACTTCAGGGAATGGACAAGAACCAGTAGGTCGGCTTTCATGGTTTTTCATTAATAGCCCATTATGTTGCTCGGCTACAAGAAGATGTGAGATAAGTTCAGAATACTTTTTAAATCCCATCTCTCGATATTGCTGCTGCAGGAGCATATTCGAGGCATGAAAAGTGGTGAAAGTTTTCTCCAACATATCATGATCAGTAATATTATCACCACATAGTTTCAATTGGGAAATAATTCTGAACATAGCAGAATTATACTCACTGATAGATTTAAAATCTTGTAACCTTAGATGAGTCCAATCATAACGTGCCTGTGGAAGAACGACCATCTTCAGGTGGTCATATCTATCTTTCAAATTACTCCACAGTATGACTGGATCTTTAAAAGTAAGATATTCCATTTTTAGGCCCTCATCAAGGTGATGGCGTAGGAATATCATTGCTTTGGCACGGTCTTGGTTTGATGCCTGATTTTTATCTTTGATGGTGTCTGCCAGATCCATCGCATCAAGATGAATTTCGGCATCAAGCACCCAAGATATGTAGCTTTTGCCCGATATATCCAGGGCTATAAACTCAAGTTTAGAAAGATTTGACATTATTTAGAAAAAGAAAGTTCATACCTCTTATACTTTCAAAGTATTTACTCGAGATGGCAGAGTCTCGTGCTGATAATGTGTTATAAAATAAAGACTGTAAAGTAAAGACAAGTATAGAGAGAAACTGATATATTATTCAAACTTCAAACTTCTGTACATAATGAACTGAATTCTCCTCTATTTATAGAAGAAAGGAAGCTGCTACTGCAAGCTGCTGTGTAAGCTGCTTGTAAGTTGCTGCTGTGTAAGCTGCTTGTAAGCTGCCGCTCTAAACTGTTGTGCCAGATATAGATAATCTTCTATCATGGGTAATATTTATCCATAGCGGAGTACCGAAAGGATAAGCTTCTTCAGGAGGCTTATTTCCAATAGAGTACTAAATAGATAAACATATTTATGGCGGAGTCTCATATGGATAAACTTCTTCAGGAAGCTTATTTACAACAAAGTACTAAATGAACATCCATAATATAATATATTCATAACACTCAAAAGTATATTAAACGGATTATTTAAACATACTGCCAAATTTGAGGGATATTTTTGTCATTTTGTTCGCATCACACAACTTTAAGGTTTATTAAAGTTAGAAGGAATATGATATTTGCAATCAAGTTAGCCGCATATATAACTTCATATTTTAATTTTTAATGACATAGGATATGATGTCATAATCTGCATATAATTTTAACTAAATTCAACATAAGCACCCCAAACCGGATCTGACTCCTGTTCAATATGCATAATTTTTAAATTATCTCAAAGTTGACCTTATATTCTTCACAAATGTCCTCTTAAATTATAATTGCAATCTAACAATAGTAGATAATTCTCTGCGAAGTTAATTTATTTGGTTAATCTGACAAATCTGCTCCATTAATCAGATAAAGGATACCTTAAGTGATTAAAATACCTGCCTTTACATTTATTCGTTTCCTTTTATAGTAGCCCTATGGATTTAAATTTGACTCCATTTACAATGATAATACAATAATGAATGCTATAGATGTATGATCAAATTTTATCTAGTCAATTCAGGAATTAGACTCAAAAGTAAGAGCTAATACCTAAGGTTATGAGAAAAGGTGTAGGGCCTTTTGTATCTCAAAATAATTAACAAGTAAAAGGGCATCCCGATGCACCAGGCTCCCGCTATGCGCGGGGTCCAGGGAAGGGCTAGAACACAAGGGTCTATTATACGCAGTCTTATCTTATATTTCTGCAATTGAACCCGTGACCTCCTGATCACATGGCTGCAACATTACCGGTTAGTTCCCCTTCAATTGGCCTAATAAGTAAAATCACCAAATGATTGCCAGTCAGTATGAAGGCAATTCCATGTGTTCTACATGTGTTATTGTCTAAAAGAAGCTAAAAGGAGGATGTGTTGACTCTTAATGGTATTTCTGACAATGTGTCCAGATAATGGTTTATTTACATTAAGAGTTATGAGCTTACTGGAATTGCACATGCAATGTCTTGATATAGTTTTGGCTTTGTCACCAGCAGTTTTTAAGACACAGCTTACTGGAATCTGCAGCTTCATTTTTATTGCAGTTAAAGGGAAACACTTTTATTATTTAACTTCATTTGATGTCATTAGGACTCGCGTGGGAATGATTCATACATATGGTAGTTTTGATCCACAATGTTGATTACAGGCATAAAAAAATAAGTTTCTTGTAAATAATGTCAGTCCAAAATGAGAATGCTAGAAGTTCGCAATCATCGTATTGAAAGTTTGAGATCTATAAATCTGGCTAGATTTCAGATAAAGCTCTATTCCATCTATAATACACTTTTTGAATGGCCTAGTTTTCGCCTGCTATACAATCTGTTTTGATTTATCATTTACTAAAGATAATGATCATGACTCAATAAACAAGAAGCTGCTGGTTTCCCCATTTTTGGTGCAAAGAAGAAGTTGAACAACAACATGAAGTAACTGAGAGGACCAATGCTTTGTGAAGATCTCCACCAGCTGCACCTTTCTTGATTAGTGAAATGATGTAGTCCATGAAGACTGAATCACAGGGTAATGTAATAGGGCCGCCACTTGACAGCCCAAACTCTTCTTCAGACATGTTCAAAAGTTGCAAAATGACCTCATTTTCAAGGTAAGCCAATGGAATCACAAAGCGCCTTTGATCAGTTGTATACACTACAAACTGGCCTTTACCGGCTGTAAAAGATGAAGATGTACTACAACTGTTTGCAGCATTGACATTTCTTGGAAGTGAAATCCTCCTCCTCTGCATAGCTGCAAACTTCTGCCATCTCCTGGCCATCTTGATGAGTTTCTTAGCACTAAGCATTGTTCTTTTCTCTGGAAGATTGGAAGCAAGAAAGTAAAGTAGATATGTAGAGACCTTTGGAAGCTGAATAGATAGTGGTTGTAGTTGATGATGAAAAGGCTCATGGAAGGAGGATTATTTATACAAGAGGCTGAAGACAAAATTTTAGTTGGAGTTGATATATTTGCCAATAATCACAGAAAGCAAAGCCATGTGCTGCTGCCTGTTGGCCAAGTTGATATGGGGCGTTCAATATCTGGATGAAGTTAGTTTGAATATATCAAAGATGATCAGTTTCTTCCCCTCTTCACATTGGTCGACAACAGAATGTGCGAGTCCTAGTTACTTGAGATATCAACTCACATGTAGGACTTTTCACAAGTGCCAATAGTTTTTGAGACCTTTAATTGAAGATTAGATTTTTCAGTGGCAGATTATGTTTTGCTGATGAAAGGCAAGACCATGTGTTGCTGCCTGCTTGGTCATGTTTATGGGAAACCTTTAAATTGTAACCAAGGCAAATTGTGCTACTTTTCTTTTGCCAACATCTCTTCGGACTTATTGATTCCAGTGCCATCCAGCTGTTGGATAACTGAATGGTAATTCAAAAGCAACTGTTTGATTTTCATGATCAATATAAGCTTTCATCAACAGAAATGAGATGAAACTTATCCATATGACTGTAAAGACGGCTTATTCATTTAATTGGGAAAGCCAAAAGCTGGATATGCTAAGTGCACACAACCTGTAAGGGATTTAAAACAGAGGTATTTTTTGTATTTGTCAAGTCAAATCATCAGTCTGCGACCAGCATTAAGACTCATGAAAACTTCCCTGGTAGAACTACTGTGGGTCTGAATATTGTAATCCAGAACAAGATAAGTCAGTAATCAAATTATTAGTTATATCCCAAGTTCAAGTTGCGTGGTGGTTTCTTTAACAACGGATCCAGATATTATGGCTTACTTACATCAGATTGCGGAGCTAACTAGAATTGCATATGCAATGTCTTGATATTTGAAGAGCTGACTTTGGTTTATAGGGTGAGGAGAACCAGTAAGATTAATAGATATCCTTAACAACAAAGAAGCAGTCACTAACTAGACTCATGAATATCTGTGTCTAAAAGATATTGCACGACGATATTCACCACTATATATTTGAATATGAATGACCTATTAGTAGAAATTAGAAATTAAGTGGTGATGAGGTAAGTATGCTGCAGAGTGAACATTGAGCATTGTTCTAGATTTACTAAGTATGAGATTTAATGCCATGGAAGGAGTAAACTTTTAACGATTTCACTTCATTTGAACTCGTTAAAGTTAATTTTCGTGTCATTAAGACTTGCCTGGGCTTAATTCATTTATCTGTAAGTTTTAACCGACAAAGTTGACTACTCGGATAGTGACAGCCCAAGATGAGATTAATCTAGAAGTTTTCAATCATCAAACTGAAAAACTGAGATCTATAAATCTGGTTAAATTTCAGATAATGTAATACACAGTTTCAATTGCCTACTTTTCACCTGCTACATACAATCTGTTTTGAGCTATCATTCGCTAAAGTATAACTTAATAAACAAGAAGCTGTTGGTTTCCCCATTTTTGGTGCAAAGAAGAAGTTGAACAACAACACGAATCAACTGAGAGGAGCAATGCTTTGTGAAGATCTCCAGCAGCTGCACCTTTCTTGATTAGAGAAATGATGTAGTCCATGAAAGCGGAATCACATGATAATGTAATAGGGCCTCCACTTGGAAGCCCAAACTCTTCCTCAGACATGTTTAAAAGTTGCAAGATGACCTCATTTTCTAGATAAGCCAAGGGAATCACAAAGCGCCTTTGATCAGTTGTATACACTACAAACTGGCCTTTACCGGCTACAAAAGATGAGGATGTACTACAACTATTTGCATCATTTTCATTTCTTGGAAGTGAAATCCTCTTCCTCTGCATGGCTGCAAACTTCTGCCATTTCCTTGCTATCTTGATGAGTTTCTTAGCACTGAGCATTGTTCTTTTCTCTCGAAGATTGGGAACAAGAAAGTAAAGTAGAAATCTAGAGACCTTTGACAGCTGAATTGATAATGCTAGTAGTTGATGATGAAAATTCTCATGGAAGGGGGATTATTTATACAAGAGATTGGAGCTGAAGTGTTTACCACTAACCACCAAAGGCAAAGCCATGTGCTGATGCCTGTTGGCCATGTCCATATGGGGCCTTCAATTTGTGGATGGAGCTAGTTTGGATTTATGGGAGATGCAAAAGTTTCTTCCTTTCTTTACTATGATCTACAACAGAATGGATGTGTTAGTTATGATATCAACTCATATATAGGATTCTCATAAGTGCCATAATTTGAGACCTTTAAATGAATAATTGAATTTTCAGCGATAGATTTATGTTTTGCTGGTGAAAGACAAAACCATGTTTTGGTGACTGCTTTGTCATGTAGATAGGGAACCTTAAATAGTGACAATGGCTATTTGAAGGTAGGCAAGGCAAAATCATGTGCTGCTAATTAATATGGGACCTTAGGATTAGTGGACATGGTTCTTTGTCTATTTTAAGCAAAGAGGTTGATATATTTCTTCCATTTTCTAGGGCCAAGTTAAAGTAATAAATTTACAACCTTATTTCTATGCAGCTGAACCCACTTTGTTTCTGCTAGGTGGTTTCTCTAACAATGGATCAAGACATTATGGTTTACTTACATCAGAATTATAGAGCTAACTGCAATTGCACTTGCACATGCAGTGTCTTGATACATTTTTTATCATGTCACCAGCATATTTGAAAAGCTGGATTTGGTTTAATAGGCTGAGGAGAAATGCTTAACAACAAAGAAGCCACTAACTAGACTCAGACAGCGGCGGATGTAGTGTGCTAGTGACAGGTTCAATTGAACCCATAACTTTTGAGGCCGGAGTAAAAATTTGTGTGTAAAAAATCATATAATTGCAAAACAGTATATATGAACCCATTACGTTTAATGCTAAAAACCTTAAAAGTTGAACTCATAGAGTTTAAATCTTGGATCCGCCATCTATGCTTGAAAGATAATGCACGACAATCTTCACCACTATATATAAGGATATGAACGACCTATTACCAGAAACTAAAATGCAAGTGGTGATGAGGTAAGTGTGTGTAAATAATGGCTTCATTATCGATCTGAATCGATCAAGTATGAGATTTAATTGCAGTGGAAGCAGAACACCTTTTTCGACTTTACTTCATTTGAACTCTTTAGAATTAAGTTTCATGTCATTAAGACTTGCATGGGCATGATCCATATATCTGTAAGTTTTGATCACAAAGTTGACTACTTGGATTAAAAAATACAGTGTTTCCTGTAAATAGTGCCGGCTCAAAATGAGAATCTAGAAGTTCTCATTCACAAAATTGAGATTGAAAGCTATAAATTTGGCTAAATTTCAGATAAAGTTGTATTCCATCTGTAATATACACTTTCAGGCTTTTCACCTGCTATACAATCTATTTTGAGCTATTATATAGTAAAGAAAATGTTCATGACTAAAAAACAAGGAGCTGTGGGTTTCCCCACTCTTGGTGCAAAGAAGAAGCTGAACAGCAACATGAAGTAACTGAGAGGAGAAATGCTTTGTGAAGATCTCCAGCAGCTGCACCTTTCTTGATTAGTGAAACCATGTAGTTCATGACAGCTGAATCACACGGTAATGTAATAGGGCCTCCACTTGGCAGCCCGAACTCTTCTTCAGACATGCTTAAAAGTTGCAAAATGACTTCATTTTCCAGGTAAGCCAAGGGAATGACAAAGCGCCTTTGATCAGTTGTATACACTACAAATTGGCCTTTACCGGCTATAAAAGATGAAGTACTACAACTATCTGCAGCATTGCCATTTCTTGGAACTGAAATCCTCTTCCTCTGTATGGCCGCAAACTTCTGCCATCTTCTGGCCATTTTGATGAGTTTCTTAGCACTGAGCATTGTTCTTTTCTTTGGAAGATTGGGAACAAGAAAGTAGAGTAGATATCTATAGACCTTTGATAGCTGAGTAGATAATGCTTGGGGTTGATGATGAAAAGGCTCATGCAAGGGGGATTATTTATATAAGAGGCTGGAAACAGGAGTTGAGTTGGAGCTGATTGTTGGCCATGTCGATATGGGACCTAAAATTTGTGAATGAAACTAGTTTGAAATGTTCGAAAGATGATAAGTTTCTTCCTTTCTTTGCTTTGGTCGATAACAACAGTTAGTTATGACATCAACTCATATGTAGGACCTTTGAACAGTCTCAGTAGTTATGACTTTTCAGTGGCAGATTATGTTTTGCTGGTGAAAGGAAAAACCATGTGCTGGCAATGGTGAGGCTCTCATGTATAATTAACTAATGTTTTCTGTTCACCAAAGAGAATACAAGAAAAAACCTATCATCATCTATGCTTCAAACTATATCTACACTCAAAGACCCCATATCAACATTATCAACAGGCATTACCACATTGCTTTGTCTGGTGATTAGTTGCAAAATCTTAAGCTGCAACTCAAAGTCTATCTAAGGCCTCTTTTATATATAAACCTTTTTATGAGCCTGTACATATCAAAGACAAACACTATCAGTTTCCTTTAAAGTTATCGATTATCTAGTCTACTGTCTTTTTTTTTTTTTAATCTTCCAAAAAAGAAAATGATGCTCAGTGCTAAGAAACTCATCAAGATGGCCAAGAAATGGCAGAAGTTTGCAGCAATACAGAGGAAGAGAATTACTTTTTCAAGATCCAATGAACATGATGCTGATAGTTGTAGTATATCATCCTTTGTAGTTGACAAAGGGCATTTTGTGGTTTATACGGCTGATCAGAAGCGCTTTGTGGTTCCTTTGGCTTATCTTCTGTATACGGTCAAAACCGGTTTCGACCTTCGTATGATTGGTCAAGATTGGAACATAGTAGACCGAATGTCATCTTCATAATATCGAGTATGAGATCTGAAGCCAGGTTACTTAGCTCAAATTGCTGGGACCGACCGAATGCCGATCTCGAACTCATTACCGAGCTCGAATCCAAATCGAACTATGATGTGAGGTGGTGTCATCGAGCCTAAGAGCCAGAGACCAACCAATATCGAGCCCGAGTCGATATCGAGCCTCGAGTTAATATCGAGCTCTAAATCTGAAAATCGACCAATACCAAATCTGATCAAGATCGAGCCAAGAGACAAGAGCTGTTATGGCCGCACTGAAGGAGAGAATCTCGGCGGGAATTAGGGAAAAGCTAATCTATCATGGGTTCCTCACTATGTATTTTTAATTATATCAAAAGTAGGATCCCTCTACTATAAGAGGGATGGCTATTATTTCTGTAAGTTGATCGGATATTAAGGCATTCATACACTCTCATATTATTGATATTCACATAGAAAAACATACTGATATTCATATAGAGATTATCCCTTTTTGGGCTTAGTACATTGATTCATCTTGTTTGTTCATAAAATATTTTCCACTCAGTTTGGTTTGTATTTCATTCTTTATACAGTCAATACTCAATATATTTCTACTTATTTTCCGATTTGTGCCAAGTTATACCACGTATCCTTAGAACTACGTATAAATTCAACTTTATCCGTTTTTCGGGTAAACAGTTTGGCGTCCACCGTGGGGCTAAGGATAACAGTTGTTATTTGGTACGAATCTCTGCAAAACACACCATTTTACACTTGCTCTTGGAAGTATCTTTGATTTCAGGTTGAAAATAACGAATTCTCAATTAATGGCCCTACCTATCGACAATGAAGCTAGCCTTCAAGATGAGAACAACAACTTAACCCCCGGGGGTGGAAGGCCACTCGTCGATCCCATTGGAGCTCGGGTCGAAGAGCCAATAGACGTTAATTCACATGCGGCCATCGAGGCAAACCAGCGTTCCGACCCTGAAAATAACATTCATGGTGGAACTCAGTCTGCAGCTCGAAATACCCAAAACGCTGAGGAAAACAGAATCAACTTGCGTATGATTTTCGAGATGTTGCAAGCTCAACAAGTAGCAATAGCCTAGTTGCAGAGCCAAACCCAGGCACCGACCAGACTCGAGCCCAGTCCACCCCAAGAAGTCACCCACTAAACGGGGCTAGCTATAGTAAGGTCAAATGAGTAAGAATCGGGGACTAATCCTGAAATTGTTAAGATGCTCGAAGAACTGACGAAATGAATAGAGTCAGGAGAAAGGAGGATCGAAGCAAACGACAAAAAAATGAAAACGTATAACTCCAGGGTTGATCAAATCCCAGGGGCACCGATATTGAAGGGCTTAGATTCCAAAAAATTTGTACAAAAGCCTTTTCCCCCGAGCGCGGCTCCTAAACCAATCCAAAAGAAGTTTCGCATGCCCGAAATTCCTAAATATAATGGAACAACCGACCCCAACGAACATGTCACCTCTTACACATGTGCCATTAAAGGGAACGATCTAGAGGACGATGAGATCTAATCTGTATTATTGAAAAAATTCGATGAAACCATGTCAAAGGGAGCAATGATATGGTATCATAATTTACCATCTAACTCTATCGATTCTTTTGCTATGCTTGCAGATTCTTTCGTAAAAGCACATGCCGGAGCCATAAAGGTCGAGACCAGGAAATAGGACCTTTTCAAGGTAAGATAGAAGGACAACGAGATGCTAAGAGAGTTCGTATCTTGTTTCCAAATGGAACGAATGGATCTACTACCGGTCACTGACGATTGGGATGTACAAGCTTTCACTCAAGGACTGAACGAGCGGAGCTCGATGGCTTCATGACAGTTGAAGCAGAATTTGATCGATTACCCGGCTATTACTTGGGCCGATGTACACAATCGATATCAATCGAAGATCACAGTTAAAGACGACCAGTTGGGGTCTTGGTCCATTATTAAAAGGGATATCGACCGAGAACCAAGGTCAAACAAGGATCGATATAAGCCATATAACGGAGATCGTAGGGGTAGCGAACCTTCACGTAACCCCGTACAAGGATAAAGGAGAAATGATCGAGGCCAAGGGTCTCGGGGGTTGATGAACAGGATTGGATTCGACAGGCATACCGGACCTAAGGAAGCACCACGGTTATCAGAGTATAACTTCAGCATCGATGCATCTGCCATCATGTCGGCTATCGGACGCATCAAAGATAATAAATGGCCTCGACCTCTGCAGACCGATCCCGCCCAAAGGAATCCCAATCAAATGTGCGAATATCATGGCACTCATGGCCACAGAACGGAAGATTGCAGGCAACTGAGGGAGGAGGTAGCCTGGTTATTCAATAAAGGGCACCTTCGAGAATTTTTAAGCGACAAGGTCAAAAACCATTTCAAAATCAGGGATTTCAGTAGACAAAACGAACAAGAAGAGCCACAATACATCATCCACATGATCATGTGTGGGATCGATACACCCAAGGGCCGGTGCTTAAACGCACTAAGATGTCGATTGTAAGAGAAAAGCGATCGGACTCAGAATTACACCCTTGAAGGAACCTTATCCTTTAATAATGAAGACGCGGAAGGAATCATGCAACCACATAACGATGCACTAGTAATATCTGTACTTATGAATAAAACTCAAGTTAAACGTGTGTTAATTGATCCAGGTAGTTCGGCCAACATCATTCGATCGAAGGTCGTAGAGCAACTCGGTCTACAGGACCAGGTCGTGCCCGCAACCTTGGTACTAAACAAATTCAATATGGCATGTGAAACTATAAAAAGCGAAATAATCCTACCAGTTAACGTGGTTGGGACCATCCAAGAAATGAAGTTCCACGTGATCGAAGGCGATATGAGATACAATGCCCTATTCGGAAGACCATGGATCCACAACATGAGGGTTGTACCCTCGACCCTCCACCGGGTTTTGAAGTTCCCAACGTCGGAGGGAATCAAAACGGTTTATGGGGAGCAACCGGCCGCAAAAGAAATATTTGTCGTTGATGAAGTGATTTCGATATCATCATTATCATCAGCAAAGGGATCAGATTCAAAGGAGGAACGAAATACCAAATAGCAATCACAAATGTCAGCTTCGACCCAATTAAAGAATCAGAAGACTGACGAAGACAACGAACATAGAGTCCCCCGATTTTTCGTAGTTCCCGGTGATTCTGACGCTACCCGATCAACGGTCAAAGAACTGGAGCAAGTCATACTAATCTAATATCTGCCCGAACGAAAGGTATACCTGGGCACGGGGTTAGATCTCAAGCTCAGGAGAAAGCTTATTCAATTTCTTATAGCTAACATAGACTGTTTCGCTTGGTCCCATCTTGACATGATTAGGGTCCCACCGAGAATCACCACTCATAAGCTAAGCTTGGACCCAAAGTTCCACCCGGTAAAACAAAAAAGAAGGCCCCAGTCCGAGGTCAAACATGCCTTCATCAAAGACGAGGTAACCAAACTTCTTAAAATAGGGTCCATTCTGGAAGTAAGATATCCCGAATGACTAGCAAATATAGTGGTAGTCCCTAAAAAGGGGAACAAACTTAGAATGTGTATAGATTATAAAGACCTAAATAAAGCATGCCCTAAGGATTCTTTTCCTTTGCCTAACATCGATCGTATGATCGATGCCACGGCCGGCCATGAGACTCTTAGTTTTCTCGATGCCTATTCCGGGTACAACCAAATACAGATGAACCCAGAGGATCAGGAAAAGACCTCGTTTATCACTAAGTACGGGACTTACTGTTATAAGGTAATGCCCTCCCCTCATGAAATAGGGAATGGATATCATCGGGCCCCTCCCATCGCCCCCAGGTAAGACTCAGTTTATTTTGTTTATGACTGATTATTTCTCTAAATGGGTTGAAGCATAGACTTTCGAGAAAGTGAGAGAAAAGAAAGTAATAGACTTCATTTGGGACCACATCATATGTCGGTTCGGGATTCCATCCGAGATTGTATGTGACAATGGAAAGCAATTCATCGGCAGCAAAGTAACTAAATTTCTCGAAGACCACAAAATCAAAAGGATCCTATCAACACCTTATCATCCCAACAGGAACGGACAGGCCGAATCGACGAACAAAACCATCATCCAAAATCTTAAGAAAAGATTAACCAACGCTAAAGGAAAATGGAGAGAAATATTACCCGAAGTCCTATGGGCATACCGCACAACATCAAAATCCAGTACCGGAGCAACACCATTCTCGTTGGTTTATGGCACAAAAGCTCTTATCCCAGTAGAGGTCGGAGAACCTAGTATCATGTTTCGATATGCAACTAATGAGTCGAATAACGAGACAGTGAACAAGAGCCTAGAATTATTGAATGAAAAATGAGAAGCAGCTCTCGTCCGATTAGCCGCCCAAAAATAGCCGATCGAAAAGTATTATAATCGAAGAACCAATCTTTGATATTTTAAAATCGGGGATAGAGTGCTAAGTAAAGTCACCCTCAACACCTGAAATCCAAATGAAGGAAAACTGGGTCCGAACTGGGAAGGACCGTATCAGGTTCTCGAAATCATTAGAAAAGGATCCTACAAGCTCGGTGTAATAAACGGCAAACAACTACCAAGCAATTGGAACGTGTCACACCTAAAACGATACTACTGTTAAGGTACGACCCTCCTATGTTCATTTATATTTCGAAACTAACCCTTGCATGTGTTCGATCAGAAACAGGGATGGATTATCCAACTCGAAGCCTTTAGGCCTGAAAGCACGTGTTGCACTTTTTTCCCCTTACACCGGTTTTGCCCCAAATGGGTTTTTCGGCAAGGTTTTGTAAAGAGGCAACCATTGATCGTGTTAACTTATAATAATTCAACAGTATCCGAGGCCACTTTACAATCAACCTTGAATACTGGGGGGCATTACCCTCGAATATATCGAGTTCGATTATCAAGTTCGATGCGAGGAAGTTACTTCATGACAATAGAGTTTCGATAGGAAAAATTGTAAGAACCAAATAGTCAAAACGAACCATGCTCGTGTAGTTTGCTTGATCCCTGATACAAAACATGAACACATGTATAATGACAAAGAGAAATTTCTTCTTTACCGATATCTCATATCTCAGAATCCATCCTCTACTTCGTGATCTATTATGCAAACATGCTTAAGGGACACTCTTACTTCGAGTTCGAGCAAGCACTCACTCGACCATAAAGCCTACAGGCTACATTACTTCGAGTTCGAGCAATCACTCACTCGACTATTAAGCCTACGGGATACATCACTTCGAGTTCGAACAAAATACTCACTCGACTACTAAGCCTAAGGGCTACTCTTACTTCGAGTTCGAGTAAACACTCACTCAACTATTAAGCCTAAGGGCTACATTACTTCGAGTTCGAGCAATCACTCACTCGACTATTAAGCCTACGGGCTACATTACTTCAAGTTCGAGAAATCACTCACTTGATTATTAAGCCTAAGGGCTACATTACTTCGAGTTCGAGCAATCACTCACTCGACTAGTAAGCCTACGGGCTACATTACTTCGAGTTCGAGCAATCACTCACTCGACTATTAAGCCTAAGGGCTACATCACTTCGAGTTAGATCAAAACACTCACTTGACTATTAAGCCTAAGGGCTACATCACTTCGAGTTCGAGCAAAACACTCACTCGACTATTAAGCCAAAGGGCTACATCACTTCGAGTGCGAGCAAAACACTCACTCAACTACTAAGCCTAAGGGCTACTCTTACTTCGAGTTCGAGTAAACACTCACTCGTCTATTAAGCCTAAGGGCTACATTACTTCGAGATTCGAGCAATCACTCACTCGACTATTAAGCCTAAGGGGTACATCACTTCGAGTTCGAGCAAAACACTCACTCGACTATTAAGCCTAAGGGCTACAACACTTCTAGTTCGAGCAAAACACTCACTCGACTATTAAGCCTAAGGGATACATTACTTCGAGTTCGAGCAAAACATTCACTCGACTACTAAGCCTAAGGGCTACTCTTACTTCGAGTTCGAGTAAACACTCACTCGACTATTAAGCCTAAGGGCTACATTATTTCGAGTTCGAGCAATCATTCACTCGACTATTAAGCCTACAGGCTACATTACTTCGAGTTCGAGCAAATACTCACTCGACTATTAAGCCTACGAGCTACTCTTACATCGAGATCGAGAAAGAACTCACTCGACTATTAAGCCTAAGGGCTACTTTTACCTTGAGTTCGAGCAATCACTCACTCGACCATAAAAACTACGGGCTACATTACTTCGAGTTCGAGCAAACACTCACTCGACTATTAAGCCTACAGGCTACATTACTTCGTGTTCGAGTAAACACTCACTCGACTATTAAGCCTAAGGGTTACATCACTTCGAGTTCGAGCAAACACTCACTCGACTATTAAACCTAAAGGCTACATCACTTCAAGTTCGAGCAGAATCACTCACTCGATTACTAAGCCTAAGGGCTACTCTTGCTTCAAGTTCGAGCAAACACACTCGACTACTAAGCCTAAAGGCTATTTTTAATTCAAGTTCGAGCAAATGCTCACTCGGTTATAAACACTACAAGGTCCGACTTCGATCAAATTGCCTAAGGCCTCAAACTTATGAAAACTTTCATAAGGCATAAATGAAACAAAATCTTCACAAGGCAGAGAATAAAACAAATACAAGTCGGGAAAGGAAAAGATCTTTTTATATATATAAGAGTATTTACAACGTTCGATCAGGACCCTACATAAAAAATCAAAATGGAAAAAAACCCTAAGTTTCTTGGTTATCTCTGGGGGCAGTCTCTTCTCCATCGGGCTCCTCCCCACTCTCAGACCCACTCTTGCTCCCATCATCATCATCATCATCATCATCATCGGAAGCCAAGGCTCCAGCATTGGCTTCAAGCTCTTTAGCTTTTTTTAATCTCTTCGGTAAGATCAAAACCTCGAGCATGGATCTCCTCAAGGGTTTCCCTCCGAGATTGGCATTTGGCGAGTTCAACAATCCAATATGCTCGAGTTTGAGCGGTCTCGGCTTTCTCTTTCGCTTGTACTTGAGTGGCTTCAGCATCAGCCCAATAGACGGCCACGAATACATCCGCCTCGGCCTTTGCTTTTTTGGCTTCAGATTTGGCCTTGGCAAGTTCGGACGCCAACCGAGCTTTGAGCTCCTTTATTTTTCTTGCTTGAACCGATCTCTTCTCCTTCATGCCTTGAAGTTGACTTTCGGCCGATGATAATTTGGCTCGAGTAGTCTCTTTTTCTGCAGCAAGGCGGTCCATGCCTTCTTTCCACCCCAAGGTCTCTGTCCTTATCGTATCGACCTCCTCACGAAGCAGCCCGATCACCTCAAGCTTCTGCTACAGTTGTGAGATTGAAATATTATCCACCATTCTCGAATCGAGCCCATAGGTTTTTAAGATTATCATTACCTGCTCGGTTAGGTCGGTCTGATCTTGTTATGCCTTGGCCAATTCAGCTTGAAGATCTTTGATCTCTTCCTCTTTCTGCCCATTAAGAAGTTTGAGGGCATTTCTCACCTCCGAAAGCACTCGGAAGTCGGCCTCACGTCAGCTCAGCTCTGCCCAAGATTTGGAAAACTCCTCTTGATGAAGAGCTAAAGCCTATATGAAAAAGAGAAAAAGTTAGGCTGAAAATGGAAAAATAAGACATCAACAAAGGGAATCGAGACTTACCCGATTCAGGGCTCGTTGGACCTCGAAGAAAAGACCCAATACATCACTCGGGCCGGCAGCATCCTCGATACTGGTAAATAAATCACGAAAGGGGTCCTCACCCTCATGGGCCCCGGCTACCTCGAGGGTCCCCAAAGGTCGGGCTTCCCGAATTGCCTCTTCGAAAAAAGCAGGGAGAGTAGGTGAGTCTCCGATTACTATTGCCCCAATCGAGTCGCTTGGGGTGTTCTCCTCAGTTCGAAGAGCTTCGGGGCCCTTCTGATATATCCAACGATTGATGACTTTGGTGGGAGGCATCCTCGATCTCCAACGACTCGGGGACTTTATCCGAGTCCTTCTCCGATATCCCCTCAGTTCGAGATGGAGCCTTATCAACTGCCATCGACCCAGCTGCCTTTGGGGCATCGATGGTTTTCTTCACTCGGGCCATCAGTATGGACCCGTCATTTTCTTCTTCTTCTTATTCTTCATCTTCATCCCTTAGATGCCGAACAGATTCTTCGGTCAAAGGGATGATGTTCTTCCTCGGCTTATGAGCCGTCCTCGTCTTAAGCTTTGGATCCTCGGCAGTAGAGGCCCTTTTTATCTTGTTATCCTTTGCCGGTTTCGGAACCGGGGCCGAAGTCTCTTCCTCGCCAGACGAGGGCCTCATGACTGCCTCTTTGCCCAGGCCTACACACAAGAAAATTGGTTAAGTATAGGAAAGACATTTTGTTCGAATCATCGAAGACATGGAAAAGAGGCTTACCATGATTTTTAGCCTCCCATCCGCCCTTTGATAAGTCGCGCCACGAGCGTTTGGCATATGTGGAGGTCGAAGCCAAGTCCCTACCCAACTCTTAAGGTTAGGAATAGCATCGGGCATCCACACAACTGCTACATAACGGAAAAGGATATCGATGAGAAAGAAACAAAGGAGCAAAATAATAGGAGCTAACAGTAGAAATTATACTTACGCTTCATGTTCCATTCCTCGGGAAACAACATCTTCTCGGCCGGGATTAAGTCAGAAGTCTTCACTCGAACGAACCTGCCCGTCTAGCCTTGATCCTTGTCCTCTTCAATGCTCGAAAACAACACTTTGGTAGCCTGGCGCTGGAGTTTTATTAACCCACCTCGATAGAGGCGGGGGCTGTACAATCTAATGAGGTGGTCGAGGGTGAAAGACATCCCCTCGACTTTGTTCACGAAAAGGCGGATCAGAATAACGATCAGCCAAAAAGAAGGATGGATTTGGCCTAGGGTTACTTGATATTGGAGGCAAAAATCGATGACAACAGGGTCGAGAGGGCCCAACGTAAAAGGGTAAGTATACACACTTAAAAATCCTTTCACATGAGTAGTAATATATTCTTCGGGAGCCGGGATTATCACTTCTTTGTCCTCCCAGTTGCAATCTTTCCTTAACTGTTTAAGATGGCCCTCGGTTATCGAGCACATATACCTTGATACTGGCTCGCATCAACTGGGGACCGAAAAAGCTTTGTCGATCTTAAAATCAGAGGTAAGAACACACCCCCCGGGAACACACTCCTCAGGTCGTGGCTCCACCGGTGTTTTGTCGTCGGCGGGCCGCGAAGAAGAAGCTTTTTCTTTTTGAGGAACAGTTTTTGATATTTTCGCCATTGGGATTTGAAGATTGAAGATAGAGGAAGATGACAAGATTTGGTGTTCTAAAAGAGGGATTTTGTAGTAAAAATCACAAATTTACAGATGAAGAACTCAGAAGATGCGAAAGGGAACTTAGAAGATTTGGAGATGTAAAAGTAAAAAATTGTAAAAAGAGGGGGCTATTTATAGGGTTGGCAATGACGGTTAAATGTCAACAATGGCCGACCATCGTCTGACACGTATTTAATGCCTTGGTAAACTGAACCAACGGGACATCTATCACATATGTCATGCTCGGGCTCGGTGCAAACGTCAGTTTGTATCGAGTCATACCATTGGAAAATCATATCGTTTCTCGCCACATTCTTTTCGAGAAATGAGGGGACTATCTGTATACAGTCAAAATCGGTTTCGACCTTCGTATGATTGGTCAAGATTGGAACATAATAGACCGAAGGCCATCTTCATAATATCGAGTATGAGATCTGAAGTCAGGTTACCGAGCTCAAATTACTGGGACCTATCGAATGCCGATCTCGAACTCATTACCGATCTCGAGTCCAAATCGAACTATGATGTGAGGTAGTGTCATCGAGCCAAAGAGCCAGAGACCGACCAATATCGAGCCCGAGTCGATATCGAGCCTCGAGTTAATATCGAGCTATAAATCTGGAAATCGACCAATACCAAATCCAATCAAGATCGAGCCAAGAGACAAGAGTCGTTACGGCCGTACTGAGGGAGAGAATCTCGGCGGGAATTAGGGAAAAACTACTCTATCATGGGTTCCTCACTATGTATTTTTAATTATATTCAAAGTAGGATCCCTCCACTATAAGAGGGATGGCTATTATTTCTGTAAGGAGATCGGACATCAAGGCATTCATACACTCTCATATTATTGATATTCACATAGAAAAACATACTGATATTCATATAGAGATTATCCCTTTTTGGGCTTAGTACATTGATTCATCTTGTTTGTTCATAAAATATTTTCCACTCAGTTTGGTTTGTATTTCATTCTTTATACAGTCAATACTCAATATATTTCTACTTACTTTCTGATTTGTGCCAAGTTATAGCACGTATCCTTAGAACTACGTATAAATTCAATTCTATCCGGTTTTTGGATAAACATCTTCAAAATGAGGTAAATCATACAACTACTGAACATATCTGAAGATGAGTTTGGACTCCCAACTGATGGCCCTATTACATTACAATGTGATGCCGCCTTCATGAACTATATCATAACACTCATCAGAAGAGGAGTATCTGTAGATCTTCAGAATGCTTTGCTTGTATCAGTTGCTTCCAGTCGATTTATATCTGCTTCGTGCCTACGGGACCAAAGAAACACACAATTGCTAGTTTATTGAGCTGACCTTGATTAGTTTTGTAATGGATTCATGATATCCAACAATTGTACAGCATATTAACATCTAATTATTTTTCCAAACTCTAGATTCTTTTCTCTGAACCGTTTAGTTCTCTGATTATTTAGGAGAATCTGATCTCTTTTCATTTCCTCCTAATAGTCTTACAAATTTAAAGGAACTCCGTTTATAGTGATAATATAACAACGAACAACAGCGAAGTATGATTAAATTTTATTTAGTCAATTCATTTTGGCCTCAAAAGTATTCAAAAAACAAGACAGTAACATTTCTGCAGCAGGATCTCGTTAAGTTACAATAACAGCAACCTTGGATTAAAAATTTATCTTCCACCCCTTCGCCAACTCCCCACTCTTCTATCTCGGAGAACATTCATTATTATTCTGGGAATTGTCTGATAAAACTATTGATGTTTCTTCTCTGAGCACTGACATGCCTAATGATAGATAATGGATTTACTGTTGATTTTCAAGATTTAAATACAAAAAAAAAAAAAAAAAAAAAAATCCCCTGGCGAGGAGATCCTCTCAGAACGTTATGGACAGGCAAGAAAAACATTTCAGAACTTCAACCTCCACCAGTAGCATTGCATCTTTCAGCAGGGATCCGGATAAGATGACTGAAAATTTGACAAGGCCAATGGTCTGAATAACTACTACTACTACACCTACTACCTACTACTTGTTGCTCCCAAACGCACACGCAAGTATACATGGTCGTACAAGTAATATATGATTATGTCCATATATCATACCCACCGGGACTTTGTGATTAACTATTTACTAAATTAAACTAAGACAATTAATTTATTCAAGCCATTTTCTAAAGATTATTAACTACAACTAATCTAGAGTCGAAAACTAAGAAATTAAAGAAAATACGTCGGTAAGCTTAAATTCAAATTCAATGAGAGACAATATTCTAGAGCTATGGGTTAGCTAACAACCCCGTTGAGTTTTTTAGTTTAATTGTCTAATTAATTTATGTGGTTTATTGATTGACAGAGTTAATATTAGTTGTAGTATTCTCCCGAAGTACTACTCGCTTATTCAAGCTAATCTAATGCCTATATTCCTATGGAATTAGGATTAACAATAACACATTAATAATTCTCGTATAGTAACCAAGCAAGACGATTAGGTATATCCATATCCTAACCGCAAATCCGTTCCCGATACTCATGTTTAAGATCTCGCTCTACTCAATCTTATATGCAATCTAAAATTCCCTCTCTCGAGTTCAATCCTAGATTGGTAAATAGTATTCAATTGGTGATCAAGCAATCGAATAATTAAGCGCAAGATTGAATAAATAAACCAATATAATAAAATAATAAAAATAATTCAAACTTCAACGTTAATGTAGCACCCACAACTTTAGAACTAATGAACTATGAGATGGAAGAAAAGAGAAGAAAAACTAGTTAAAAGTCTCCTCCAAGTGTGGTCTGCGTTCCCGTGAGTGAATTCGCCTTCAAAGTGGCGTCCTCCTCTCCAAAGTAGGTTTAGACTACTTTTTATACGAGTTGGGGGTGTGTAGGGCTGAAAAACCCTGTCCCGAGCAAGGTGGGAAAAAATTCTGTCACCTAGCGTTCAGGATAGCGCGTCATGCTAGCCCTGGCGCTGGCCTTGGCCAAAAAAAATTCGAGTCTGTTATTTGCGCCACGGGTAGCGCGATGCACTACTCTGGGCGCTACACTGGCCCATTTTTTTTTTTGGTTCTCTTTTTGCTTCAACTCGTGCACTTTTGTCCCACGTTGCCTCCGGGTGACTCCTACCCATAAAAATACCACGAATTAGAATAAATTATTACATTACACATTCGAAATCCACGGAATATGAGTAAAATGTGAGGCAATATGCATATAAATATACATACGATAAGCCGAATATCACTACTACGCCTCAGTTCCAATCTAGTTAGGGTAGGCTATATGAATCCCCATTATTCATGTGCTCCATTTAGACCCTCTATATCCAATCTAATTATTTGACCTTTGAATTATGCATGCCATATATGGATTACAACTTACAACTTTCCAGAACGAAAAAGTAGTTCTGGCTGCAGGCTGCAAGCTGCTAATTTGACTTAACAAATACGTAAACTACCTAAGTTTGGTTTCAAATCTTTGCAAGGCGTGCACCTAGCATATCCAGCTTATGGCTTTCACAGTAAATGGATAAGATGATGATATGACTAATTCAAATGAAAGTAATATCAAAAGCTTCATTAAACCATTTTTACAATCAAATGGTTAAGGTTCATCTCTTTCCTATTGATGAAAGGCTTATTTTGGTCATAAAAAGAATGCTTATTTTTTTACTTGAATGAACAAACTCCAAAAGATGTTGGCAAAGAAAGGCAGAATATAACAAACTAACCTTCATTGTCCCTGTATAACTTCCATGCAGCCGTAATATCAATTTGAACATTGCTATCTACACGACCAAGCAGGCAGTACCACATGGTATCGCCTTTCACCAGCAAAACATAATATACCACTCTAAAATCCACTCTTCATTTAAAGGTCATAAACTATTGGCACTAATACATCCATTCTTTGTCGACCAATGTGGAAGAAAGGAAGAAACTTACTAACTAGCTCCAACCACAAATTTATGGCCCCATATCAGCCTGGCCAACAAGCATCACCACATGGCTTTGCCTAATTCAGAGATTAGTGGCTAAAGCTTCAGCTCTAACTGAAAGACTCTCTCCAGCCTCTTGTATAAATAGCACCCCTTCCATGAGCCTTTTCATCATCAACTACAACATTATCTACTCAGTTATCAAAGGTCTCTAGATATCCACTTAACTTTCTTGTTTCCAATCTTCCGGAGAAAAGAACAATGCTCAGTGCTAAGAAACTCATCAAGATGGCCAGGAAATGGCAGAAGTTTGCACGCATGCAGAGGAAGAGGATTTCACTTCCGAGAAATGGCAATGATGTAGACGGTTGTAGTACATCTTCATCCTTTATAGCCGGAAAAGGACAGTTTGTAGTGTATACAACTGATAAAAGGCGCTTTGTGATTCCATTGGCTTATCTGGAAAATGAGGTCATTTTGCAACTTTTAAATATGTCTGAAGAAGAGTTTGGGCTGCCCAGTGGCGGCCCTATTACATTACTGTGTAATTCAGCCTTCATGGAGTACATCATTTCACTAATCAAGAAAGATGCAGCTGCTGGAGATCTTCGTAAAGCATTGCTCCTCTCAGTTAATTCATGTTGCTGTTCAACTTCTTTGCACCAAGAATGGGGAAATCAGCAGCTCCTTGTTTATTAGTCATTATCATTATGTTTTGTAAATGATTGCTCAAAATTGATGTATTGCAAGTGAAAAAGTAGGCAATTGAAAGTCTGTGTTACAGATGGAATAGAACTTTATCTGATACTTAACCAGATTCGTACCTTTCAATTTTCAACTTGGTGATTGAGAACTTTCAGATTCTCATCTTGGTGTTTGAGAACTTTCAGATTCTCATTTACAGGAAACACTTATTTTTTATCCGAATAGTCAACTTTGTTGATCAAAACTTACAGACATATGAATCATGTCCATGCAACTATTGATGACATGAAAACTAACTTGAAAGAGTTCAAATGAAGTGAAATACACTGCAATTAAATCTCATACTTGATCAATTTAGATTGAAAATAAAGCCACTGTTTACACAACTAACCGGAATGCAATAACAAAGCTCGATAGTTCACTTTGTTCTTACATCATACTTACCTTATTACCACATGCATTTTAGTTTCTGATAATAGGTCGTTCATATCCGTATATATAGTGGTGAAGGTTGTTGTACATTATCTTTCAGGCACAGATGTTACTGAGTCTAGTTAGAGGCTTCTTTGTTGTTAAGCATATCGATTAATCCTCCGAGTTCTCCTCAGCCTATTAAACTAATGCCAGATCTTCAGAGATGCTGGTGACATGATTAAATATATATCAAGACATGATATATATATTTACCTTCCCTACCTGATAGAGATGTCAACTCCAGCTACAACTCAAAGTCATTATGTACCCTCAAATAGCCATTGTCACAATTTAAAGGTTCCCTATCTACATGACAAAGCAGTCAGCAAAACATGGTTTTGCCTTTCACCAGCAAAACATAAATCTATCACTGAAATTTCAATTATTCATTTAAAGATCTCAAACTATTGGCACTTATCTTCCTTTTAGTTTGTTATTATATCTGGTACTTAGCAACCTCGTCCATTGATTTTGAAACTTGCTACTGGAAATTATCGCTCCCTGATTGTTAGTATTTGATGCTACTCTTTCTCCCTTTTACCAGAAATTGTTGCTCCCTTATTTGTTACTATCTGATGCTATTTTTTCTCCTCTTTTTCTTTATCGTTTTTTGTCTCCCTCGTCTTCCCCCCCCCCTCTTCTGCTTCTTTTTTTCCTTTTCTTCTTTTCCACCTTATCTTGAGCCGAGGGTCTATCGGAAATAGCCTCTCTACCTCTCCAGGTAGGGGTAAGGTCTGCGTACACACTACCCTCCCCAGGCTCCACTTGTGGGATTATACTGAGCATGTTGTTGTTGTTGTAAACTATTGGCACTTATGAGAATCCTAGATATGAGTTGATATCATAATTAACACATCCATTCTGTTATAGAGCATAGTAAAGAATGGAAGAAACTTTTGCATCTCCCATAAATCTAAACTAGCTTCGTCCACAAATTTATGGCCCCATATCAACATGGCCAACAGGCATCAGCACATGGCTTTGCCATTGGTGGTTAGTGGTAAACACTTCAGCTCCAATCTATTATATAAATAATCCCCCTTCCTTGAACAATTTCATCATCAACTACAAGCATTATCTATTCAGCCGTCAAAGGTATCTAGATATCTACTTTACTTTCTTGTTTCCAATCTTCCAGAGAAAAGAACAATGCTCAGTGCTAAGAAACTCATCAAGATGGCCAGGAGATGGCAGAAGTTTGCAGCCATGCAGAGGAAGAGGATTCGACTTCCAAGAAATGGAAATGATGCAGACAGTTGTAGCACATCTTCATCTTTTACAGCCGGTAAAGGCCAGTTTGTAGTGTATACAACTGATCAAAGGCGCTTTGTGATTCCATTGGCTTACCTTGAAAATGAGGTCATTTTGCAACTTTTGAACATGTCTGAAGAAGAGTTTGGGTTGCCAAGTGGCGGTCCTATTACATTACCATGTGATTCTGCTTTCATGGACTACATCATTTCACTAATCAAGAAAGGTGCAGCTGCTGGAGATCTTTGTAAAGCATTGCTCCTCTCAGTTACTTCATGTTGTTGTTCAACTTCTTCTTTGCACCAAAATTGGGGAAACCAGCAGCTTCTTGTTTATTGAGTCATGATCATTATCTTTAGTAAATGATAAATCAAAACAGATTGTATAGCAGGCGAAAACTAGGCCATTCAAAAAGTGTATTATAGATGGAATAGAGCTTTATCTGAAATCTAGCCAGATTTATAGATCTCAAACTTTCAATACGATGATTGCGAACTTCTAGCATTCTCATTTTGGACTGGTGTAATGTACATGACACTTATTTTTTTATGCCAGTAGTCAACACTGTGGATTAAAACTATATGAATCATTCCCACACAAGTAGTTAAATCATAAAAGTGATCCCCTTTAACTGCAGTTAACTCTCATACTTGATCAATCATAGATTGAAAATGAAGCTGCAGATTCCACCAAGTTTCGTCGCAAAGCTGCTGGTTGTCACAGTTTATATTAAGACATTGAATGTGCAATTCCAAATAAGCTCATAACTCTGATGTAAATAAACCATTATCTGGACCCGTGGTCAGAAAAAACACCTAACAGAAACAAGTGGTCTTAGCAAGTTGGACTAAGAAATGAAAATCCAGTATGATTACTTTGCATGGTGCATGTCTGTTGGCTCACAAGATCATAGTTCTACAATATGCTTAGATGGAAATGAAGAGTATAGCAAGCCTCAAATTCAAATAAACTTATGAGCCACTGGTATTATGGTACATTCATTTAGGTCTCTCTTTCTTTTTTTACCTTTTTTTAATATATCTCTCCATAGGACAAAAATCATTACAAGTATTTATCTACCCTGCAGGTCGCGCACCTGGCGTATCTGTCTTGTGGCTTTTACAATTAAATGGATAAGGTAATGCTATGACAAACTCAGAAGAAAGTTATGCAAATAGCTGCATAAAACCATTTTTACTATCAAATGGATAACGTTCATCTCATTCATGTTGATGACGGCTTATTTTGGTCATAAAAAGATTGCTTATTTAGAACAAATTCTTGTTTTTGCATTATCATTAAGGTAACCAACAGCTGGCACTGGAATGGATAAGCCCCAAAAGATATTGGCCAAAGAAAAGCAGAACCAGAACAAACTTAATCCTTCTTTGTAGTCTTTATAGCCCAACCTGTTGGTCTGCTAGAAGATTCAGAATTTTAATTATAGTAAGAGTTTAGTAATTTAGTTATAGGAGGAGTTTACTACTTTATTTATTTGGCTATTTAAAGCCCTATGATTAATAAAATTTTAGAGACAATTTTTTTAATCCTATTTTCAACCTTCTTGTTGCTTGCATATTTTTTCTAAAATCCATAACACAACCGGTCATTGTCGCAATTTAAATGTTCCTTATTTACATGACCAAGAAGGCGGCATCACATGGTTTTGCCTTTCACCAGCAAAACAGAAATCTACCACTGAAAAATCAATTCTTCATTTAAAGGTTCTCTAACTATTGGCACATATGAGAAGTCATACATAAGAGTTGATATCAGAACTAATATGTCCATTCTGGTGTCAACCAAAGTGGAAAAGGAAGAAACTTATCATCTTACATGAATTCAACTAGCTTCATCCATAAATTTGAGGCCCCATAAACAGGCATCAGCACATGGTTTTGTCTAATCCAGTGGTTAGTGGCAAAAACTTCAGATCCAACTCAACTACTGTTTCCAGCCTCTTGTATAAATAATACCCCTTCCATGAGCCTTTTCAGCATCAACCACGAACATATTGATTCAGCCGTCAAAGGTCTATAGATATATACCTGCTTTACCTTCTTGTGTTCCAATCTTCCGGAGAAAAGAACGATGGTCAGTGTTAAGAAACTCATAAAGATGGCAAGGAGATGGCAGAAGTTTGCGGCCATGCAGAGGAAGAGGATTTCACTTCCAAGAAATGGCAATGCTGCAGACAGTTGTAGTACATATTCTTCCTTTATAGCAGGAAAAGGCCAGTTTGTAGTATATACAACTGATCAAAGGCGCTTTGTGATTCCATTGGCTTATCTAGAAAATGAGGTCATTTTGCAACTTTTAAACATGTCTGAGGAAGAGTTCGGGCTGCCAAGTGGAGGCCCTATTACATTACCGTGTGATTCAGTCTTCCTGGACTACATCATTTCACTAATCAAGAAAGGTGCAGCTGCTGGAGATCTTCACAAAGCATTGCTCCTCTCAGTTACTTCATGTTGTTGTTCAACTTCTTCTTTACACAAAGAATGGGGAAACCAGCAGCTTCTTGTTTATTGAGTCGTGATCATTATCTTTAGTAAATGATAGATCAAAACAGATTGTATAGTAGATGAAAAGTAGGCACATGAAAGTATGTAGATGCAATAGAGTTTTATCTGAATCTAACCAGATTTATTGCTTTCAATTTACTGATTGAGGACTTTTAGATTCATCTTAGTCTGGCACTATTTACAGGAATACACTTATTTTTTATCCGAATAGTCAACTTTGTCGATCAAGACTTTCAGATATACGAATAATGTCCACGCAAGTCTTGCTAACATGAAAATTAACTCAAAAGAGGAAATGAAGTGAAATAGTAGAAGTGTTCCCCTTTAACTACAGCAAAATCTCATACTTGATAGCACTAGATTGAAAAGGAAGCTGCAGATCGCAACAATCATTTGGAATGTTATAAAAAAGCTCAATCGTTGACTTTGGTCATGCCACATACTTATTCCATCTCCACTTGGATTGTAGTTTCTATCAACAAGTCATTCATATCCAAATGTATAATGATGAAGACCTTCAGGCATTATCTATCTTTAGATACACACTGAAACAAAATATGGAAACAAGCTCTCTTCTGTCTATTTTTCTGGTTTGTTCTAGTGTTGCTTTTCATCCTCTTGAGCCGAAGGTTTATCGGAAACAACCACTCTACTTTACAAGGGTAGGAGAAAGGCTTGCGTACGCACTACCCTACCAAGACCCCACTTGTGGGACTTCACTAGGTTTGTTATTGTTGTCGTTGTTGTTGTTCTAATGTATTATATACATTGGTCGACTTAGGAACTTTGTATAATGAGGCAGTTCAATGTACAACCACATAGGGCAGGGGATGAGAGCTGTAAATAATTCTAGTTTCTGCAGCCAATAATTAATTATACAAAGGATGCAGATAGCCATGATTCTATAGGACTATTTTATCTGTCTATTAGAGTGAAAAGAAAGAAATTTTTGAAAAATTGGATGTGCGTTTATAATAAGTAATGTCATAAGACATCCTGAAATTTACTTGTGAAAAGATTGGGAAAGCTTTTGGTAAGTCCAACTACAACAACAATACCACATGTAGCACACATGAAATTGCCTTCATACTGACTGACAAGCATTTGGTAATGTTGTTTATCAGGCCAAATTATTTTGAGACAGAAGGCCCTACACCTTTTATCATAACCTTGGGTATTAGCTCTCCTAACTTGTCCAAAAGAATTGAATTTTGACCAATAATGTCTTCTTTCTACCAAAGAGAATACAGAGAAACATATCATCTATGATTCAAACTAGCTTTATCCACAAGCTAAATGACCCCATATCAAACATTACCAGCAGACATCACCACATGGTTTTGCCTTTTGGCGAATAATAGCAAAATCTTCAGCTGCAACTCAAAGCCTATCTAAGGCCTCCAGTATAAATAATCCTCTTTATGGAACTTCTAATTATCCAAGCTTCAAAGTTTTCAATTATATCTACTTTACTGTCAAACAATGCTCAGTGCTAAGAAACTCATGAAGATGGCCAGAAAATGGCAGAAGTTTACAGCCATTCAAAGGAAGAGGATATCACTTCCAAGAAATGGCAATGATGCAGACTACAGTACAACATTATCATCTATAGTTGAGAAAGGCCATTTTGTAGTGTACACAGCTGATCAAAGGCGCTTTGCGATTCCATTATCTTATCTGGAAAATGAGGTCATTAGGCAACTCTTGGAAATGTCTGAAGAAGAGTTTGGGCTGCTTAGTTGTGGACCTATTACATTGCCATGTGATTCACTTTTCATGGATTACATCATTTTGCTAATCAAGAAAGGAGCAGCAGCTGGAGATCTTCACAAAGCATTGCTCCTCTCAATCACTTCATGTTGCAGATTAACATCTTTACAACCCCAATGGGAAAACCAGCAGCTACTTGTCTATTGAGCCATTATCAACATCTTTTTTCTTCATATATGATAGCTCAAATAGTTTTGTAGAATAGGCGAAGAGTATAATAAATGTAAAGTGCATCATACATATTGAATATATATTCATCAAGAACTTCACTGTTTCAATTTTCATCAATCGGGTGCTACAGTGCAATGCACAACCACAAAAATCTGCTTAACCCAAGCTAACCCCAAGAACATGACTAATTTTTTCCATAGTACAAGTAAATTTTTTGAAACCAACCAAAACCTAATTTCAACTATTCAAGTCCAAGGATGATCAAGATCCTAATTTTTCCTACTTTTACAGGCAGCTGTGTAGAAGTAAATGTTCTCCCGCTGCTCAATTGCTGTGTATTTACCTCTATTGTTTCCATTAAAACGAACAAAGATGGTGCTTCCATCACGTGATTTAGGCGTTGTTACTACCTCCTCTCCTTTGAACTGGTTTGTAAAGCACTACAGTAACATACTTCGAGCGAAAGCGATGTGTTACCCCGAGCGCCACAACTGATCTCGGAGCTTCTCTGTTCTCGATATAGAGATGGTTTAAAACCACATTTTGTGGCGAGGGGAGGGATGCAGATTGATCTCTAGTCGCTCGGTGGTTTAACAAGGTATGGTGCAGATGTAACGGGAGCATTGGCGGTTCCCGTCCTTCATCTTCGTTCCCAGGATACACGTTGTTGTAACTTGCATCGGGTGATCTTGAAACTTCGAAACCTATCACAGTGGCTTCATCCTGTGTGCATAACTTAGAATTAAACATAGTTTAAGAATTAGTGGTACAATTACTAACAGGAAATTTGCAACTTACCTGATCTTCACCATATTGATGTGGTTGATTCATGTTTACTTCAACGACGAGTAGCGCAAACCACCTAAGATGGTAAAAGCTGTGCACAGAGGAATCGATAACCTGAAAAAAAAGAAGAGATGGAACCTTTAGTTTGAAATGATTCAAAGCCTTAAATTAATAACTATTCAGGTGTCATCCACTCATTAAAGCAGGAGCATATATTTTAAAAGGCTAAATATAATAAGCTTACCAAATGGAAAATAATGATATATACAAATTAGATAAAACACTAAACAGATACTCAAAAAAAAGATATCCTAAATGGAAACCAAGAACAATTACGCAGTTCAGATGAACAAAGACATGATACATTATGTTCCTGGTTATACATGGCACCTGCAATGGAAGAGAATGACCTTGTTCAATGACGGTTTGAAACTAAGATGACTAGCTTCATGGATTCAAGCAATTCTTTTCTACTGTAAAAGCTTCTCATAAATGTTTAAAAAAACATCCTAATCCTATCAAACTTCGAATCCAATGAAGGTATTCCCTTGGCAGAAACCTTCATGCAAGATCTATAGAGCTATCCTCCCGAAACATGTCAAGTTCAAATGGACATCAAATGATTGCGACTATGAAGTTATATTGGAGAAAGCGCTTCATTGCTTACAAGAGGTCAAAACTACAGAGTCTCAGCTGCTCTTAATTAATACGAGCACTTGAAACACACTGAATATGGAAGAAATTATCGACTTCCACTAAAAGCGCAGATGCCAATACACCCTAAATGAGTAACCAAGAGAGAGAGAGAGAGATAAAAAGAGTTTCACGGGACACAACAACACAGAACTAAAATCTTTTGGTATCATAGACATAAGAAATAATGGCGCACACTAACCCACTTTGTCCTTAAAACAATTGAACAAGATCCTTCAAGCTGGCACGCACTTATCCACCAAAGTTCCTACACAGGACTCACATTCTCCTACCTTAAACTCCAATATAGGAAATATCCACCAAAGTTCTAACTCTGCCATCACAAAGAACTCCTCCAAGCATAGGCAACAAACTAAACACCCTGCCTCCAAATGATATATGTGCTTAAGCTAAGGGGATCATTTAGTGGTTATGGGTCAAATCTAAGCCCGTCGGTATCAAAATCAGACTCCAGATCCTCCAGCTCCTTGTGAACAAACTATTCATTCTAATATTTACAGCAAATGAGAAGATGCAGGAAGGAAGAAAGAAAAGGGAAAAAGAACAATATGAAATCGTGCTTTATATCAATAAGAAACCTTAGTGAAATCATTCTACTGAATGATCTTTACTACACTACATCCTGTTTCAACAAATCAAACATAAAACTGAAGGTTCTGAAACCACCTCACTTTCTCCCTCCTTGGGGACAAGCTAAGGCAGCAAAGAGAAAAAGGGCTTCTTTTATTATTATTTTTTTTTGGGGGGGGGGGGGGGAAGAAACAGAAAATAACATTACATCATTCTGCATATCAATGAGAAACCACTCTGAAATCATTTTGCTGAACAAATTCAACTACATTACCTCCTATACAAAACTTAAACTCATATAAACTTTCTTTTAACTTTATCTTGAAAATGGTAAGCATGCGCTCCAATAGCATTCTCCATGTTCTAGAAGCAGAATAAGGAAACAAATCCATGAAAAAGGTAGGCCCCACCTTAAAACTACAATTCACATAAATATCCTCTCTCTCAGCTGCCAAAATATTAGCAGTAACAAGTTTCCAAAATATTGGAAACATAAATGAGAAATTTAGAGCTTAAAACATGAGAATTATGAATTCCTTGACCATTAAAAAGGAAAACTTCCTTGCCCTTCATTTTGTTCCTGGAGGTGCAATATATACATAATCTGGAAAGCTAATCCGCCTAATCAAGGTAGATTAAGTCCAGTAGACCTCTGGTTCCCAGTATCCCCACCCAAAGTAGGCATTTTTCACTGCAATATCTTTAGATTAGGTGTAACATCGGTGCAACTCTTGAAACTGATATCACGCTCTCAAATAGCAACGTTATATAATCCCAATATGGAAATTCCTCTACCGACCAGACAATTATAAGCTTGACCAAAAATATGAAAAGACCCATAAAGAAACTTTCGGCCATATTTATAATATATATGGTATTTCATATATCAAAAACCCAAACAATGATGAATGAAACAATCCACAGCAATGAATCACAATCCATGCACGATAATAAAACTTTCTATGTGTATTAAATAATGATATATATGGTATTTCAAAACCCAAACGATGATGAATGAAACACTCCACAACAATGAAGGATAATCCATGTATGATTATAAAATTGCAAGGGCCCCCATTCTATCTATAATAAATTTTCAATCAAAAGTTTCAATTATGATATGACTACAAATACCTAATTTGTTTGACTCTATCTGGTCTCCATTCTTCTCAAAAGTAAAATAATGACGAGGAAAGGACGAATTTCTATGAAAATATAACTAATAACAGTAGCTTCCAGTAATTGTGCAAATGAGAAAAGGTTACCTCTTTATGACACTTGAAAATTTCTAGTGATCATAAGTAGCTACGCTAAATCATAAAATGTCTAGAAGATCTCTTCACATTTACAAAGATAAGTTCACAAGTCCAAATTAGAAAACCCCAGAACTCCTAGAGAGAGAGAGAGAGAGAGAGAGAGAGAGAGAGGGGGGGAGAGAGAGAGAGAGAGAGCAAACTATTATTAAACTGCATGAAAAGCATTCTAGTTTAGCATAGCAACATGTATTCTTATGCAGTACTCAGCGAAAGACTCTCACCGCTTGATTGAATTGCCTCTAACCAAGGCTTTTTGATCCAATCCAATCAATATATTTCTTGTTAATTCTCTATGAAGCACATATACCCCTTTTCCACCTTTTCACTTCTCTCTTCCTCTTTTGCTCTCTACCTCTTTCTTCTTCAAAAAAAACTTTGGGACATATATAACATCATTCTTTTCCACGATCTTGCCACCACTATCATGGCCACTTTTGTACTCTTTTCGGTACTTTTCTTGGCCATCACTGGTCATTCAAGTAAGCTTTTCTTTGTAATCCTATTGAATTTGAGCTTCAAATTATTTTCTTGATCAATACTTGAAGAATCTGGCTTTTTGAGTTGATTTTTTTTTAATTTAATTTGTGGCTATCTTTTGTGTTTAATTGGGTGGTCGTCCTCACAAAGTTTTCTCTCTCTTTCCCTTCTAAACGTTTCTGACTGCCTAACGTTCTAATCCCCCCCCCCAGCTGTAACCCCCAGTAGCTACACTACGGCATCTGCTGCTTTGCCGTCGCCGTCTCCGCCGCAGTTTTTTTTTTTTTTTTGATAAGGTAAATTGTATTAATCATAAGGGAGAAAAAACTCCCGTATACAAGAAGTATACCAAAAAGTAGAGAATTTACATCAGAACATGATTCTCTACAAAAGACGCCCAATCTTCTACACAAGCAGGGGCTATATGGGTGCACCAAAAAGCGATCAAAGATAAAAGACTATTCTTAAGATGTGAAAAAGGAGACTCAATTCCCTCAAAAACTCTCCTATTTCTCTCTCCCCAAGTCCACATGAGAGCTAACGGGGCGAACTTTCACGCCTTTTGCTTGCTTCTTCTACGGAAACCGGCTCAGCTACATAGCATTTTCTTTACAGTGTTTGGCATCACCCATTGAACCCGCCGCAGGTGCTGTTCCAGGTAAGTTCACTTCTCTCCTTCTGTCCTCTCTCTCTCCCTCTCTTTCTCTTTCTCTCTCCTTTTTCTTCTTTCTCTTCTTTTCCGGTAGCTTCGGGCCCTTCTCGCCGCCGAAGCCATTTTCTTCTCCCCATCTTTCTCCGTTCGGGTGGGTGCAGCGACCAGTCGGGACGTGCGTGTTCCAGGCGAGTTGCTGCAAGTCTGGCGACCCTTGAGTTCTGGCGACTCTTCTTGTTTTGCATTTTCCGGCGACCCATCTCGTCTTGCTCTATCTTCTCCCTCCTCTCTCTCTCTTTCCCTTTCTCTCTCCCCCCTTTGTGTGTGTGTGTGGGGGTGCGTTCTGTTTCTTTGGGCAGGTGCAGCATTTTCCCAGCGAGGACGGATTATTTCCCGGTGTGTGTACAGATTCCCGGCAAGTTTCATTAATTCCGGCGACTTCCGAACAGCTTTCCGGCGGGACGCAGCAGGACTGTCAGTGCTCTTGACCAGATCCGATACACTTCAGGAAAACTTGCTCCATGTTCTTTCGTTCTATCTCTGGTATTTGTGGTATCAATATTTCTTTCTTGTCTTTTTTCTTTTTTGCTTGCATGTATCTTTGACATCTACAGTACCTTATTTTATATTATATTTAGTTAGTCTGCTTATATCTGTCTCTGTCTATTACTTTAGTGTTATAGCTAATACATAATTTGTCTCTGCTTAGTTGTATCCCTTATTAGCACCTTGTGTACATGTAGGTTTCTGTTTAGTTTATTCCTTTATAGTCTTTTCCTTTTGTAGCTTTGTCCGAGCTATGATAGAGTGAGGGCATGTCTTCGGGGGGAGCGGGGGATAGAGGGTAAGGGTGGCAGGGGGTAAGGTACCTTCTAGGTTGAGAGAGGGGTCATGGAACATAGGGACTCTAATGGGGAAGTCTATGGAGTTAGCAAAGATTCTCCATAAGAGGAAGATTAACATAGCCTGTGTCCAGGAGACTAGATGGGTGGGGAACAGGGCTCGGGAGGCTGATGGGTTTAAGTTGTGGTATTCAGGGAGGGTGAGAGGGAAGAACGGGGTAGACATTTTAGTTGATAAGGATCTAAGGGAGCTAGTGGTCGAGGTTAAGAGGGTGAATAACAGGTTGATGGCCATTAAGATAGTCGTGGGAGGGTATACTCTGAACGTAGTTAGTGCTTACGCGCTTCAGATGGGTTTGGACGAGGAGGTTAAAAGACGTTTCTGTGAAGATTTGGATGGGTTGGTGCGGGGTATACCGCCCACCGAAAAGCTTACTATAGGGGGTGATTTTAACGACCACATTGGGAGGTTGCCCGGAGGATATGACGGTGTGCATGGTGGCTTCGGTTTTGGAGATAGAAACGGAGGAGGTACTTCGCTGCTGGAGTACGCTAAAGCTTTTGAGCTGGTGATCGCTAACTCGTGTTACCCGAAGAAGGCGGAGCACCTGATAACCTTTCGGAGTACGGTGGCCAAAACCCAGATTGATTATCTACTTCTCCGGAAATGTGATAGAGGTTTATGCACGGATTGCAAGGTCATCCCGAGTGAGAATTGTACGACCCAGCATATGTTTTTGATTATGGACTTAGAGATCAGGTGGACGAGGAAGAAGAGGGCTATGTTTGGTATACCTAGGGTCAGGTGGGGTGCATTGACTAAGGACAAGGCCCAGGAGTTGGAGGAGAAGTTGCTGGCTGTGGGGGCCTGGAGGAGTAGCGAGGACGCGAGTTGTATGTGGTCTATGACAGCAAACTGTATTAGAGAGGCGGCGAGAGAGGTGATAGGGGTCTCTAGGGGTTTTTCTGGTGGGTATAAAGGGGACTGGTGGTGGAACGAAGAGGTTCAAGGGAAAGTGAAAGCAAGAAAGCGGCATATTTGAAGCTAGTAGAGAGTATAGACGAGGGGCAGAAGAGTGCTAACAGGGAGGGGTATAAGAGGGCTAGGAAAGAGGCGAAGTTGGCGGTTACTGCGGCTAAGACCGCGGCATTTAGTCGTTTATACGAAGATATTAGGGATAAAGGCGGGGACAAGAAGTTGTATAGGCTGGCGAAGGTGAGGGAGCGGAAGGCTCGGGATCTGGACCAAGTGAGGTGCATAAAAGACAAGGAGGGTAGAGTTTTATTGGAGGGGGCACAGATTAGGCAGAGATGGCAGTCTTACTTCCCTAAACTCTTGAATGAAGAGGTAGATAGGAGCATTGTGCTGGGGGAGTTGGAGTACTCAGAGCGGCAGCGAGATTTTGGGTACTGTAGACGCATACGAGTGGGGGAGGTTGTAGGGACTATGCGCAGGATGAGTAGGGGTAGAGCGACTGGGCCGGACGAGATCCCGGTGGAATTCTGAAAGAGCGTGGGTAAGGAGGGCTTGGAATGGCTTGCTAGGTTGTTTAGCGTCATTTTTAGGACGAGGGAGATGCCCGAAGAGTGGAGGCGGAGTACGATAATCCCGTTGTACAAGAACAAGGGGCAGAGTATTGGCCAGTCAAAAACTCTCATGTCCAGCAGATGAAAGTAGCAGAAATGAGGATGTTGAGATGGATGTGTGGGCATACTAGGTTGGATAGAATTAGGAATGAAGTTATTCGAGACAAGGTGGAAGTGGCCCCTGTGGAGGCAAAGATGCGTGAAGCGAGGGTGAGATGGTTCGGGCATGTTAAGAGGAGGAACACAGATGCCCCAGTCAGGAGATGTGAGAGGTTGGCATTGGGAGGTGAGAGGAGGGGTAGAGGTAAGCCAAAGAAGTCTTGGGGAGAGGTGATCAGGCGGGACATGGCGCAGCTTGAGCTAATCGAGGACATGACCCTAGATAGAAGGGTGTAGAGGTTGAAGATTAGGGTTAAAGGTTAGTAGGTAGTCATGCGTCTCCCTTTGTCTTCTCTAGTTCGGTAGTATTAGTGCTAGTCCGGTACCCTTTTTTCCTTAGTTTGTTATATTCGCATGTCTTGTTCTGTTATTACTTGTCATCGGTAATTCTGTAGTTTGCTAGCAGTACTTCGTTCATATTCTCGTTTGCTGCCTTAGATTTAGTTTTCTAAATATATTGTCGTGCTATTACTTGTTATCGGTACCTCTTTCATATTCTCTGTTGCTATCTTCGATTTAGTTTTCTAATTATTTGTCTTGCTATTACTTGCTATCAGGGCTTCTTTCACCTTTTTTAGCCGAGGGTCTATCGGAAACAGTCACTCTGCCCTTCCAGCGTAGGGGTAAGGATGCGTACATCCTACCCTCCCCAGACCCCACTTATGGGATTATACTGGGTGGTTGTTGTTGTTGTCTCTATGAAGCACATCATGTCTCCTTAGGCCATTTTCATGTTCATAAGATATTAATTCATCAACTTTACCTAATTAATGCTAAGTAGGTCCGATTTCCGATTGCAAATGGAGCCAACAGAATCTTCCAAATTTTCACTTAAATGCATATCCTACTGTTGTCCAAGTAAAATTTTGTGTGTTGAAGCAAATCTGATGAATGGCATGTCACTATATGGTAGCTATTATTTGTACCTTGGGAAAAAAGTTACTATAATTTTACCCTATACAAGTAAATATTAATGCATGAAAAAAAGAAGTTGCGAATATGACCTATTCCATCTCGACTATGACCACATAATGGCTTATACCTTGCACATAGACGATTAGTTGCTAAGTAAGGTTAAAAACATATATTTTAAGCTAATAGAATAAGACCTATATATAGATGGCACACGTACACGGTACACATGCAAGTACACAAGCTATACTTAATCCGTTCTCTTAGTCCCACTGGTTCTCATAAAAAAATTCCAAATAGGCAGGAATTCAAACTTCAGCAATATCCCACATATTCTCAAATCATATAAAATATGTGAAACAACCTAGCTTGACATTGAGCCTTAGTTGTTGTATTGTTGATAAACAATCTCAAAGAGCTGCCAAAGATCCATCGTGACAACTCAATTAAATATTTCTGATAACTGATGTCAAATTATTAGAATTATCCATAAACAAGCTTGTCCTAATAAAGTTGCAAGCTTTAACGATTGGTTTAGCCCTTCCACTCCACCCAAGCACCCTCATCCCTCTTCCAACTCATTCCCATAAACAACAACAACAACAACATACCCAATGTAATCCCCCATAGTGGGAACTGGGTATGGTAGCATGTACGCAAACCTTACCCCTACCCTTGTGGGGTAGAGAGAGCTTGTTTCCAATAAACCCTCGGCTCAAGGAAAGCATAAACACAACAATAACGAAAAAGGAATACGGTAATGTATAAGCCATGAAAAGAAGCAGTAACAACAGCAAAATCATAAAATGACCGAAGAGAAAGAAACAATATGAAGTACTCGAAATCTACAAATAAGAAAACACGAGACAAATAAACAAAAATCTTAACAACAACTATTACACCTCAATACCAAGCAAGTTGGGTTCAGTAACAACAGCAAAATCATAAAATGACCGAAGAGAAAGAAACAATATGAAGTACACGAAATCTACAACTAAGAAAACACGAGACAAATAAACCAAAATCTTAACAACTATTACACCTCACTACCAAGCAAGTTGAGTTCGGCTATATGAATCCTCACTAACTATATAGTTACATTTAAGCTTATCTTAGACCCATACTAATTTTTGTCTGTGTGACCTTGCTCACATTGTCGATCTCAAGCCCGGATAAAGGAGGAGCGTTGGGATAGGCTACCCACTCCCACCCCTCCCCTCACCCAAAAAGAAACCAACCCTAAAAGTACCCCCAAAAAAGAAAATATATGATGAATAAATCATGAAAAAGTTCTTGCAAACAAAACCAATCACATAGGGATCTATACAATCTACATGCATTGATTGAAAATATAATTAAGATTCTACAAACATATATTAACCAAACCAACAGGGAACTACAACAATAAACGATTCATGAACCAATATAAGTTCCAAAATCTACACTAACCTAATTCAACTGTGCTATGGCTCTTCAATCATACACTGCAGACCCACAAAACTATCTGCACAAAAAAAAAAAATACTGAAAACCCAATAAAAATTTAAAGCTTTACTCCACCAAAAAAATCTGAAAAACTACAAGAACTACAAAACTAAAAACCCAAATTGATCAACAAAAGGGAGAGCAGAAAAAGATCAAGAATTTGGTAAAAATAAGTTCTTTCAAAAAAAAAAAAAAATCCACAAAAATAAGCAACGAAGTACATAAAATTAAAAATTCAGTTTACTTAGAGTAGATGAATAATCACTGAAGCTAAAAGCTAAAGAATTTTACCCCAGAAAAAAGGGAGGGTCTGAAAAAGAAAGAAAACTAATTAAAGAGTCTTTACAGCTTATGAAAGAAGTTTAAGGAAAATGAGAATCTCACCTAGAAGATTCCGCCGTAGAATCCAAAGAATCAAATTTAGAAATTACGTGAATTGTATTTGAGGAAACAATAAAAGTAGGCGTTAAGAATGGTAAAATTTAAAAAAAAATTGAAGTGAAAAAGTTATTTGAAATTTAGAGTTGCCTTTGAACATAAATTTTAGTTTGGGTTGTTTTTGAAGTTTTGTGAGTGATTTGAGTGAAAAATTTGAAAAATAACTTTTTGCAGTTTTTAAATTTTTTTCCAAAATGCATATTCAAAGAAAAATTTTATGAACAAACACTGATTTCGAAAAAATATAAAAAGAATTTGAAAAAAATCTTTCATCAAATTTTATGTCGAAACGGGCCCTAAGCCTACACTCTATGTGTTCAAATAATTTTCTCAAATAAATAAAAGGTAGATGTCAAAACAGACAAATAGAAATACCCAAAGAAAAACAATTTGGCTTGATTTTCATTTAAGAAAGAGCAGACGGCCCAACTTATAATTAGTCTTTCATTAAGGACTTGTCAAATTAAATAGACGAGCTCTCATTATCTTCGTAATCTTTGTTTAGTTAACTATTAATTTTTACTTAATATATGTGATCGGACATTACATATATGATATAGTACCGAATTATATATACTTATTCTATTTTTGTTGTTGTGAGTGTTTGTGTTTGTATTTATTTTTAAAAAGTTAGTATTTAGATTATTGTGAGAGAATCTTTTTTTTTTCCTTTAGATAGTTTTTGTATGATATGAGTATAGATGAATTTTACGGAAGCAGTATAATTAGTAATGATTCATATAACCAAATACCAATCCAACTTACTTATAAGTGAGGCATAACTTGTTGTATAAAGTTTCACATCGTGTTAAGAAGCAAATAATTAAGTTTGGACAATTAGAAAGCAGAGCAATTGTTATTGAAAACAATCTTTTCTTTTGGGAAAATTATATGTATAGGTATATTAATAAATAATATACATATTTTAAACATAATCGGTGTATATTGTTTTGTATATTTGATTAGCGAATATAATTATTTTTGGCTGAACGACCCTTTATCCTCAAAGTAGGCTTGTGCTTGGACTGGAATATTGGCCATAGAGGCCTACTGTTTAGGACCCAAAAAGTATGTTGGGTATGGCCATATTATTTAGATCCAACTTTACATTTTATTGGGCCAAAAACTTATTGGGCTGTCTTCTAAAATGCAACACAACTTCTCTAAAATCTAGACACGTCTCATGATTCTAGCAAACGGATCACAGTTATGGATACTTAGGAGTATACTGATTGAATAATGAAGGAAATTTTACCTCAAAGGTATACACCCTATTTATTATAAATTAAAATTATTTTAAAATATTATTTTTACTATAGCTACCTTTTATATTTTATAGCAAAATAAGTATGTTATGGTATATACTACCATTGAGGTATGAAATACGCTATTTATGATTTTTTTCTCTCTCTTAGACAACTGGACGTCCCTATTTTTAAGGGATTGCCGTTACTGTATTCATGAATACATGGCGTGAATACATGTGAATACATGCGTGTACAACTATATTCATGAGTACGGCAACGCGAATACATGTGAATACATATGCGTACAGCTGGACTGCCCTGATTTTATGCACTTTTTACTGTTGTATTCATGAATACATGTGCGCGAATACATGTGAATACATGCGCGTACAGCTGGACTGCCCTGATTTTAGGTGCTTTCTGCTTCTGTATTCATGAATACAGCAGTGCGAATACATGTGAATACACTACCGTAATAACTGAATAGTAGATATAAGAAGTAATTATGTATATGGTAGCTATAGGAAGTTAATAGCCACTAAACAATAGTGATTTCTGAAAATTCCTCTTGAATGAACGGAATACAAACCGTTAACATAATATAGTCATAGATCTTAGATGCTAACTTCGTCGCTAGCAAATTGTTGATGTTTGACATTTTACATGTGAATACATGCGCGTACAGCTGGACTGCCCTGATTTTAGGTGCTTTCTGCTTCTGTATTCATGAATACAGCAGTGCGAATACATGTGAATACACTACCGTAATAACTGAATAGTAGATATAAGAAGTAATTATGTATATGGTAGCTATAGGAAGTTAATAGCCACTAAACAATAGTGATTTCTGAAAATTCCTCTTGAATGAACGGAATACAAACCGTTAACATAATATAGTCATAGATCTTAGATGCTAACTTCGTCGCTAGCAAATTGTTGATGTTTGACATTTTTTAACTAACTAGTCTCACGATATGTGCGTTGCACGTGTTTCTTATCTTAATAAATAATTTTTTCTAAGAAAATAACATATACCTTTAAATTTTATTTGAATTATAAAATAAAATGTAAGCTTCCTAAATTGATGAATATTGATCATATATAGCTAACTCAATAAAGAAAAAAACTTTACTCATAGAAGTCCTCAATCATTATTCAACATATTCACTTTAAAATTTATTCTAATTTTATAATTTTATTAGTTCAATTTCAAAATTTATTGTGCTTCATTTTTTAGTTTCGGTAAAAGCACATAACCCTTGAAGATTTAAAAAAATTTCTGAAAATATTTTTAATAAGCTATGCTCAAGTTCATTTAACAAGACACAACATGATTAATTAGTTGTACTTTTGTTATGATTCGTTAAAGATTTTCAAATAACATAAATAAAAAATTGAATCTTATGTCTTTTTTATCTTCCTTCAAAGATTTCAATGTTACCCAAGCCGTGATGTTCTAATTGATGGGATAAAAAAATATGATTTATATAACTTTGTCAATATGTGTGTGGGAAAAAAAAAAGCATTACTAAAACATGAAGTATAATAAGGCGAACAAATTACAGTGAAAAGTTATTAAATCCATTGAGTGTGTATGTACATATTAATTTATATATATATCATCCATTTTGAAGATCTAAATATTTGTACTTCCTACATAGTTCAAATAAGATAAGATTTAATAAGAAAATTTTTAATTAATTTTGAGGTCCTAAATATTAATAAAATATTTAAAGTATATTTTTATTTAATATAAAATCTGTTTTTATAGGATCAAAAGTCAATTAACATCTTCTGTATAATAAGGCGAACAAATTACAATGAAAAGTTATTAAATCCATTGAGTGTGTATGTACATTGTAACGACCCGACTTGTCGATTTAAGAATTAATGCCCCGTTCAGTGACTTAAGGTCTCGAGCAACTTCGTAATATGTATTATGACTCGCAGGTGTGGTCGAGTTTGATTTTCGGAAGATTCAAAATTAAATTGGAAGAGTAATTCTTATTTAGAAGCTTAAATGGAAAGAGTTGACCGAAGAGTTTACTTTTGAGCAAACGACCTCGGAATGGAACTTTGATGATTTCAATAGCTTCGTATGATGATTTCGGACTTAGGCGTGCGTCCGGATTTGGATTTGGAAGTTCGTAGGACAATTCGACGCATTTTGGCGAAAGCTGAAAAATAGAAGATTTTGGAAAGTTCAACCGAAGGTGGAATTTTTGATAACGAGGTTAGATTTCGGTTCCGAAAATTGAAATAGCTCTATTACGTCATTTATGACTTGTGTGCAAAATATGAAGTCATTTCGGATTGATTTGATACGTTTCGGCGCAAAATATAGACATTGGAAGATTTAAAAACTCATAATTTGATTCGATGCGCGATTCGTAATTTTGGCGTTGTTTGACGTGGTTTGAAGCCTCGACTAAGTCCGTATTTTATTTTGGGACATGTTGGTATATTTGGTTAAGGTCCCGAGGACCTCGGGTGGATTTTGAATGGTTAACAGATCGATTTTTGGACAATTGGAACTACTGGAATTTTGATTACTGGTATTCTCGCTTCTACGGATGCTTCATCGCAGAAGCGACCTCGCTGAAGCGAGATTGGGAAGGCTAGCAACTCATCACAGAAGCGGACAGATTTGCGCACCTGCGACATCGCAGGTGCCATCAGTGGAACGCAGAAGCAGCAAGGTCTGCAGATGCGCCTTTGTCCATCGCTTCTGTGATTGCGCAGATGCGAAATACTTTCCGCATAAGCGGTTCTGGACAGAATCATAAGGATCAAAAATGGGCATTTCACCATTTTCGTTTTGGATTGTTGGAGCTCGGTTTTGGGGTGATTTTGGAGGGGTTCTTCACGACTTTTACTTGGGTAAGTGTTCTATATCCTAAAGTGTTTATATTTTTTGAATCTATGATTATATTCATCGTTTAATTCGGATTTTAATCGAAGAAATCAAGATTTTGGCAAAATCTTCCAAAAAGGAAAATTTAAGATTTGGAGGTTGAGTTGTTACCGGAATTTGATAAAATTGGTATGGTTGAACTCGTATCGGAATGGGTGTTCGAATTTTATGAAAATTATATTGGGTTCCGTGAGGCGGGCCCCACGTTGACTTTTGTTGACTTTTTGAAATAAAATTTTAAGTCGATGTATTATTATCCGAAATTGTTTCCGATAAATTTTAATGAAGTTAATTAATTTGGATAAATTTGAGCTTGACGGAGGTCAATTCAAGCAGGAAGGCGATTTTAGAATATCGACATAACTTCAAAAAGGTAAGTATCTTGCCTAACCTCGAGTGGGGGAATTACCCCTTAGGCATCGAGTCTTATGTGCCATTTGTGAAATGTGAAAAGCCGTGTACGCGAGGTGACGAGTACGTACTCAGGCTTATATGTACAAAATATATTGGGTTAAAGTCTTAGGCATATTGTGTAGTAAATTGGATAATTATTGATGTTTATAAAATCATCTACTTGCCATGCCTCAATTCGCGTTTGTTGAATTTTTTTTTTTGTATGAAAATTTGAGGTGATTATTACTTGTATATTTATGTGAATTCCATGAGTTTGATGGTTTAATATTTCTTGGAATTTAATTTTATTATGGATTTTTCCTAATGTAAATAATTAATTAAGTAAGCTTAAGAAAGAGTGTTAGTATAATTATCAAAATTTAGATTAATGAAGGCGTTGCCCTATGCTGATTATTTTCTATATCTGTTGATTGTGTTTGAGGTTTTATATATATTGTGTGGAGCTTTGGGATATTTGTTGTGAAATTTATTGATTTATTTATATCCTTGGAATTGGTTGTGGCCATTGGGCAAATTGTGATATGAATTGATTTTTTTACGTTGCCTTGATAATATTCCGTGTAAATTGTTGTGTTAATTGAGTTATTATTTTGAGGATATAAGGGTGGCATTTCACTGTTGATATTATGTGGGCATACGGGAGGCATTTCATTGTTGTTATGTGTGTTGAGATATTGTCTGGGCGGAGCGATAAGGGTGGCCATAGGAGAGATAATGGTGGATATAGAAGAGATAATGGTGGCTATAGAAGCGATACGGGTGGCTATAAGAGAGATAAGGGTGGCAATAAGAGCGATAAGGGTGGCTATTGATATTGTCAGGGTGGAGGGATAATGATGGTTATTATAGGAGTGATAAGGCTAGCTACATGAGAGATAAGGGTGGCTATTGTCAGGGATGATATGTAATGATGTGGAGTGGTTGCATTGGTGATTTTTATGTGATATTGTGATTTTCCTTGTGTTTATATTTATACCTTGTGCAATTTGTCTTGTTGTTGGTAAATTGATAATAGTCTGATTTATGTTAAAATTGGGAGCCTGTGGCTATTGCCAGGCGGATTATGAAAAGAAATGTGGGCACGGGGTGCTGTGAGTAAATAATGATGATATTGGCACGTGAATTATCCGTGCAGTTGATGTAACGACCCGATCGGTAGTTTTATGCCCTAGTGCGTCGTTCAGCGGTTTGAGGCCCTGAGCAGCTTCACTTTAGGTATTATGACTTGTGTGCGTGGTCGGAATTGAATTTCAAGAAGTTCAGAGTTGATTTGGAAAGAAAATTCTAATTTCGGAAGCTTTAAGTTGGAAGATTTGACTAAGGTTTGATTTTTAAGTAAACGACCACAGAATCGGGATTTGGAAGGTTCCAACAGGTTCGTATGATGAGTTTGGACTTGGGCGTATGTTCGGATCGGGTTTTGGATGACCTGGGAGCGTTTCGGTGCCTATTGTGGATTTGGAGGCCCATAGGTCATTTCGGAGCCATTTGGCGAAAAGTTGGAAATTTGAAGATTTTTGAGAAGTTTGGCGGGGAGTGGACTTTTGATATCGGGGTCGGATTCTGATTCCGGAAGTTGGAGTAGGTTCGTAATGTCAATTATGACTTGTGTACAAAATTTGAGGTCAATCGGACATGATTTGATAGGTTTCGGTATAAGATGTCGAAGTTTGAAGTTCTAAAGTTTATTAAGCCTGAATTGGGATGTGATTCGTGGTTTTAGCATTGTGTGATGTGATTTGAAGGATCGACTAAGTCCGTATAGTGTTTTAGGACTTGTTGGTAGGTTTGGTTGAGGTCATGGGAGGCCTCGGAGTGGTTTCGGATGGTTAACGGATCAAGTTGAAGCTTTAAGGATGGTTGAAGTGCACCAGTTCTGGTGTAATCGCACCTGCGCAAATTTGACCGTAGAAGCGAGAAAATGGTCACAGGTACGGTTTGGGCGAAGCTGGGCAGTGAATGCATGTGCGAAGGGTTGTCCGCACCTGCGAGGTCGCAAATGCGGAGGTGCGTCACAGGTGCGAGATTGAGAGAAAGCTTGGGGGCGCAGGTGCGGAAGCATATCTGCAGATGCAGATGTGCATGGGAGACCGCATATGCAGAAATGGGCTGGAAGCCCTAGATCGCAGAAGCGATGGGAAATCCGCAGAAGCGGGACCGCAAATGCGATCAAGTAATCCGCAGAAGCGGAAACTGCGCAGAACATAAGGGATTAGACTTGGTCATTTCTTCATTTTCATTTGGGATTTTTGGAGCTCGGTTCTTGGGCGATTTTGAGGAGTGTTCATCATGTAACACAAGGTAAGTAGTTTCTTACTTGTTGTGAGCTAAATGTAAAGTTTATATGTGGATTTAAGGAGGAAAATTTGGGAAAATTGTGGGATTTTTGGTAGAAAACCTAGAATTGGTATTTTTGGGTTTTGACCACGAATTTGGGCATGGAATTTGAAATAAATTATATATTTGAGTTCGTGAGGTAATGGATAATAGTTATCTTCGAAAATTTTAGGAATCGGGGCACGTGGGCCCGAGGGTGATTTTTATCGACTTTTCGAGCGGAGTTGGAAATTTGTCTAAATTGATTTGTTATGAGTATTAGAGTATATTCTTATTGGTTTGCACATTGTTTGACTAGTTTTGGAGCGATGGGCATCAGTTTGAGAATTTACAGTGTAGATAATAATATTTTTATCAAATTTCAATACAGGACGACCCCTAATCACCCCAAACCCCGGTGTCACAAGTGCATAAGCCTCAACTAAGAATGTAAAATAAAATACAACATCTTTCCGGAATACAAATTCGGACAGGAGAAATATAAATACTCTGAAGGAGACTCTGCTGGCTGCGGACTCGTAACGTGGAATGCAGCTCACGTAAATCCTCGTAATAACCACACCTCTACGCCCACAGGACCACTAGACATATATTCACCTGCACAAAATATGCAGCAAGTATAGTATGAGTACGTAAATCAACGCGTACCCAGTAAGTATCCCGCCTAACCTCGAAGAACTAGTAACGAGGGGTCGACTTCGACACTTACTATGGGCTATAAATAAAATGTCAATGATATAATTAAGCATGGATTACGTAGAAATGACTGTGAGCTCAATATCATGAAATAAGTAAACAATTCTTTTGTTCATAAGAAATTTCAAAATTTATTTTTGTCATTTAACATTTTTGTATCTCAGACCAATGAAAGCAATATCAATTATTATCAATTCCAAAAACATATCATGCGCAAATCATGTCGAAATTGTACGGCCTGATCCAACATAATATTTAAACTGTGCACTACCGAGGGTTGAACGACACGAACCATAGATGCATCTATCTGCTACCGAGGCGTTTGGCCCGCTCCACAAAAGAGAAAATATATTAAACAACCAATTCAAGATTTATTAAGGGGAAAATATTCCAAGAAATTTTAAATTCCCATTTAACGGTCAAGTAAATGAAGTTAAACCTTTTTACAATTCCTTTATCGAGTTTCTAAATGTTTTAAACAATTAATTTAACAAGTAGGGCACAACATCGCAAGTACAACATGATATGGGTACTAGACTATCTGGGCATAAGCATAATAGTAGCTACACACGGACTCTCGTCACCTCGTGCATACGTAGCCCCCACAAATAGAAGCACATAATGATTTGATTCACCTATGGGGTTAATTCCCTCTTACAGGGTTAGAAAGGAGACTTACCTCGCTCTGAAATTCCATAACCAGCTCCAAAGCCTTTCCAAACTTGCCTAACAGCGGGGTCTGGCGCCATCACGACCTTTAATGGATTTTGGGTCGTGACAACATGGTATCAGAGTACTAGGTTCACTTAGGTCTCACGAGTCATAAGCGAGTCTAGTAGAGTCTTGCGGATTGGTACAGAGACGTTTGTACTTATCTTCGAGAGACTACAGGGCTGATAGAAGCACTTCCCTTCTTGATTCCTCATCGTGCGATTTGATTCCTTTGAGGCTTATGCCTTCATTTCTTTCCTATTCAATCTTATGCGACGTGAAGCGCTTGTTATCAATTGGGTATCGAGAAATTTTAATAGCACTACTAATATAGAGCAAGATGTTTCTCCCTGCGTATTCGATTGGGCTAATGTCGTCGCCTTGTGGAAGGGTGTTCTGTCATCTCAGCTCAGTAGCGGTATTTCTGATGGTTTTGGGGCTACGCACCAATTGCTACAATGTTCATGAGTTATTATCACACAGTATTAAAGTAATGGTAGGATACTTGTCTATGTGTAGGGGCAGTGAATGGATTAAAAGGAGTTTTTTCTCAATGCGTGATTCAGAGTTTCAGTGTTTTATTTCCAGTGAAGGAAAGGCAATCAGACCAAGAATGTTCAGGCTGGATTGATGGAGTAACGAGACTTGGTATTTTCGAGTGTGGTGGAATCTTCATCCGAGATGTGGTGTCGTTGTCCTTGGTTGAATGTGTTAAGTTCGCCGGTGTTATGGCCTTCTTCAAATCGCCTTTGGGGCAGAGTATTGTGAATGGTGCCAGGGAACCGGCTGTCAGATGACGCAGTGTGCTGTGGTTCAAAATCGAATCGGTAACCCTAATGTTGATGGCTCGAGAAGGATGATCTTCAGAGAGGTTTAAAGTTGGTAGCGATCTATTAGTTCAAGTGCTACAGAGACGAATTTTGATTTAAGGCAACAGCTGGGCAGTGGAGGATGAGGAAAGAAATGTGGGAGGTGTCTTGTCGCGGTTAAGTTTCTAGAAGGCCAAGTGTGAGAGGCAGAAGTCGAGTAGTTGCTTAAAAGAGAGGGTTTAACCAAAGTGGGAGAGTGGCAGAGTAGCATATGGGTTCTGTGGTAGGATAACTGCACGCCTTGAGGAAAGTATAGAGTGATTTGGAGCTCATGGTGGACAGTGACTAAGTCTACGAACTTAATTTAGAATATTGGCTGCTATACGGAGAAGGGTTGGATACGACAAAAAGAAGTTGCATGGTATGAAGAAGGATACAACATGACTTTGGATAGGAAGGTATTGTCGCACCTTTAGTTGCTGTTCATGAGGAGTGAACGGACTTGTACAGCTGGTGAACGAGCACCGGCTGAGGATGGTTTATTGGTTTCGTGGTAATTGTACTCGGTGCAACATTGTTGGAAGATGTCGGCATGGAATTTCCACAGGTGAGTTATTTCCGGCGGGCAAGTTAACTGTTGCGTGGTGTTGAGGAAGCCTCTACGAAGAATTTCACTGGCTATCCGGTAAGAGGTCGAATATGTAAATGTGGCTAGTGATTCTGAGCGTTCATGAAATGGTTAACAAGAAGATTTCGAGGAATTTGGCGGGTCGATTACGCGAGGTCATGTCAGTAAGGAAGAAGGGATCTTGGTAGGTTCCAGGGTCATGTAATGGTAGCTTCAAGCTAAGTGGGAGAGCCCCACCATCTACAATTTGATTGCATGGTTATCTATTTGTGAGGGTTCTGGTTATCGGCATATTGGTGGGTTATTACGACTAAAGAAAGAGAACATCAGTGGTAATTTGAGCAAAAGATTTGAGGAATGTGAGCTGTAATTGGCCTTATCAATTCATGTTCAGGCTTTGGGAAGACTCAGAGTTTATGCTTCGTGTAGATGTGAAGTAAAAGTAAAGTGATCCAGCCGGGTGCTTCTTTGAGAGAGTGTTCACGTGCTAGCAAGGCCTTGGAGTTGGTTATATTCGGGACCAAGCCATAGTGGGTGACTCTCAACAACGGTCCTAGTGGATTCAAAAGTTAAAGTGTGGTGCATCAGGATTTTGAGTCCGTAGTATGGTTAAGTATCAAGCTTTTGCAGTGGATTATGAAAGCGGCCGGGAGTGTTCTACGTTATCTTCAGTCTGCGGTGTAGCATTGGAGGAATGGGGGAAAGTAACTTCGAATTCATAGTGGGATTATCAGAATGGGTGTACCAGTTGAAGATGTGAATATGCGCACAAGGAGGGTATGAGATGGTTCGTGGGTTTTGAGACAACGTGGTCTCGTGAAATGAGGTCACTTAAGATAAGTGCGAATTTAGGTTCGTTATGTTTTGAATGGAACCATTATTATTCCGAAGGCAAGTCCGGAGTAAATTAGAAGAAGTCAGATCGGTTAGCAATGGTTGAATTGGCCTGATGGTGGCAATAATTAGTTCCTTCAGCGTGTTGAGTTATACATGTGATTTGTGTGGTATGTGCGAGGCTTGACGGCCGACGTAATTTGATTTATTTGGAGGTATTTGATTATTATGGCCTGTTGTGTGAAAAATGGATCCTGGAAGAGTTATGGTGGTTTAGACCACTACTTGAGGTTTGTATTTTCTGCAGTTATGCGAATTCAGTCATGCGTTGCAATGGTTCTCCTGAAATGAGTCAAGTGAGAGGTTCCTATATGATGAAGTGTGTATTCAATTAATGGTTCAGAAGTTATAGTGAAATTCTTGTACTCTTGCGCATTGGCATGATTAGGTGCAGTGAGTAACATGGGAATTGGAAGTTGAGGATCAAGGTTGCGGTTCGATGTTGACAAGAATGCCACAAGCTCGGATGAGCAGGAAAAGGAATTCAAATGGTTAGAGAAATCTGGTATTGTCTTTAGCGTCACCTGAGATCAGTGTCCTATGTAGGAGGCTTTGCGTACTGATTGCGGATTCTTGATTTACTTTACAACATTAGTATGGCTGGTGGTATGGATGTGTAGACTTTTTATCTGGTGTGGAAGGTCGTGGGAGCGTGTACCACGGGAAGATTATATAAGTGTGACATGTAGTCACTTGCTTGATTGAATATTGAAACCAAGTATGGAGATCGTGGTACTATCGCTAATTTGAGAATTTATGCCTGATGGGCGCTCGGTTCATTTGATTATGGACTGTGGAAGTTTGTCCCGGATTTGATGGCTGTTCTTGTGTATCATGGGAAAAGGGGTGTTGTGGATCCTTGAAAGGTTATTAGCCCAGTGCGGTACACTCAAAATCGACTTGAGGTATGTGGATGGATCTAAATGTGAATGTGGGCTTTACATCAGGCTGGATGTGTTCATTTCAGCATAGCGCTATTTTCGGAGGGGTCTTCGGGCCTTGGATGTTATTTATGTTGTCGGCCCTTCCGTGTAGTCTCTATTGTGTCATGTGGGTTGTGAGACGGTTTGATTATTCGCACTTGTATTGAGATCCCGTATCGTTTGTGGTGTTATATGAGCAGGATGGCTCTCGAGATGTAGGTCATTTACTGCACCTTAGTTGTGCTTGAGTTTTATAGCGTATGATGCTACCCATCTCCCCAGTATTTGTATTATGCACTTGGTGTGCTTATGGTTGATATTCGGGCAATTTCGTGAGTATGAGCGTTACGGCTCGATGTGTGTTTTCCTTAGATTATTATGTGTGGATCGGGTGGCAAGCCGCCACGGGTATATGGTGGGATCGGGTGGCACGCCGCCACGGAAGTGTTGTTTGGATCAGGTTGCACGCCGCAACGGGTATCATGGTTAGATCGAGTTCCACGCTACAACGGTATCATGTGTGGATCGGGTTGCACGCCGCAACAGTATGTTATTGAGTACAGTTTTCCACATCTATTATTGGGTGTTTTGCTTTTCGTTTCCTGAGAAAGGTTCATAACATCTTTTTGGTTATTTAAATTAGTTACGTGGGTTGAGTAGATCCTTCCAGAGTTCGTTTCCTTATGTATCACATTCGAGTTTGTAGCTTGTGGGCACATTGTGGCATCATATGAGATTTTTGGCAGTGTCTGAGGTGGCTTATTGCCTGAGCAGCTTGTGCTGGGTGAGAAGAGATTATTGGACCTGGGATCAGTGCGATCAGATTTATATGAAGCATATTAAAGAGTAGATATTGTTATTCAGTCCAAAATGAGGTAATGGTTCTTCTCGGGAGGAGAGACTCCATAAATTATAATTCGGCAGGTGGCTATGAGTTCTACACATCTTCTCTGTCGTGGCATTTCGAGAATTGGAACAAGACTTATATGTGTCATGAGGTGTGTTGTGAGCATCAGATTCATGGGATTTCGGCTATTGTCGTCAGAGGATGTTAGTATAGTAAAGTGAATAATGCGGCGCATGGTGTGAATTCAGTGAGAGTATACAATCAGGTATTGGTACATCGTGTAGTGATTGAAACAGTGTTCGTATGTTGGAAGCAGGCGTAGTAGAGAATTTCGGATGTTGGAATTTGGCTCTAAGGCTTATTTGCCTAAATAAAGGAGAGAATCTTCAGATTTGCTCGAGCTAATGTGCTCAACTGAGTTGTGGTAGCACGGGTAGGTGTACAAGGTGTTAAATAGTGATTTCAGACAACTCCAGAGCAGTTCTTAGCACGTTCGAGGACGAACGTATGTTTAAGTGGGAGAGAATGTAACGACCCGACCGGTCGTTTTGAGCCCTAGCGCATCGTTTAGCGGTTTGAGGCCCTGAGAAGCTTCACTTTAAGTATTATGACTTGTGCGCGTGGTCGGAATTGAATTTCAGGAAGTTCAGAGTTGATTTGGAAAGAAAATTCTAATTTCGGAAGCTTTAAGTTGGAAGAATTGATTAAGGTTTGATTTTTTAGTAAACGACCTCAGAATCGAGATTTGGAAGGTTCCAACAGGTTCGTATGATGATTTTGAACTTGGGCGTATGTCCGGATCGGGTTTTGGATGACCTGGGAGCATTTCGGCGCCTATTGTGGAAGTTGGCATTTTTGGAAGGATTTCATAAATTTGGGTTGAAGTGCATTTCAATGCTATCGATGTCCGTTTCGGATTCTGAGTTTGGGAATAGCTCCATATGGTGATTCTGGTATTGGGAGCGAGTCCGGATGTGGATTTGGAGGCCCGTAGGTCATTTCAGGGTCATTTGGCGAAAAGTTGGAAATTTGAAGGTTTTTGAGAAGTTTGGCCGGGAGTGGACTTTTGATATCGGGGTCAGATTCCTATTTCGGAAGTTGGAGTAGGTGTGTGCAAAATTTGAGGTCAATCGGACGTGATTTGATAGGTGTCGGTATTAGATGTAGAAGTTTGAAGTTCTAAAGTTTATTAAGCCTGAATTGGGATGTGATTCGTGGTTTTAGCATTGTGTGATGTGATTTGAAGGCTCGACTAAGTCCGTATGGTGTTTTAGGACTTATTGGTAGGTTTGGTTGAGGTCACGGGGGCCTCGGGGTAGTTTCGGATGATTAGCGGATCAAGTTGAAGCTTCAAGGATGGCTGAAGTACACCAGTTCTGGTGTAATCGCACCTGCGCAAATTTGACCGCAGAAGTGAGGAAATGGTCGCAGGTGCAGTTTAGACGAAGCTGGGCAGTGACCGTAGGTGTGAAGGGTTGTCCGCACCTGCGAGGTCGCAGATGCGGAGGTGCGTCGCAGGTGCGAGATTGAGAGAAAGCTTGGGGGCGCAGGTGCGGAAGCATATCCGCTGATGCGGATGCGCATCTGCGAATGGGAGACCGCATATGCAGAAATGGGCTGGAAGCCCTGGATCAAAGAAGCGATGTGAAATCCGCAGAAGCGGGACCACAAATGCGGTCAAGTAATCCGCAGAAGCGGAAACTGGACAGAACATAAGGGATCGAACTTGGTCATTTCTTCATTTTCATTTGGGATATTTGGAGCTCGGTTCTTGGGCGATTTTGAGGAGTCTTCATCATGTAACACAATGTAAGTAGTTTCTTACTTGTTGTGAGCAAAATGTAAAGTTTATATGTGGATTTAAGGAGGAAAATTTGGGAAAATTATGGAATTTTTGGTAGAAAACCTAGAATTGGTATTTTTAGATTTTGACCACGAATTTAGGCATGTAATTGAAAATAAATTATATATTTGAGTTCGTGAGGTTATGGGTAATGGTTATCTTCGAAAATTTTCAGAATCCGGGCACGTGGGCCCGAGGGTGATTTTTATCGATTTTTTGAGTGGAGTTGGGAATTTGTCTAAATTGATTTGTTATGAGTATTAGAGTATATTCTTATTGGTTTGCATATTATTTGACTAGTTTTGGAGCAATGGGCATCGGTTTGAGTTGTTGGAAAGGCTTTGGGAGCTGGCTATGGAATTTCGGAGCGAGGTAAGTCTCCTTTCTAATCTTGTAAGAGGGAATTAACCCCATAGGTGAATCAAATCATTATGTGCTTCTATTTGTGGGGGCTACGTATGCACGAGATGACGAGAGTCCGTACGTAGCTACTATTATGCTTATGCCCGGGTAGTCTAGGACCCATATCATGTTGTACTTGCGATGTTGTGCCCTACTTGTTAAATTAGTTGTTTAAAACATTTAAAAATTCGATAAAGGAATTGTAAAAAGGTTAAACTTCATTTACTTAACCGTTAAATGTGAATTTGAAATTTCTTGGAATATTTTCCCCTTAATAAATCTTGAATTGGTTGTTTAATGTATTTTCTCTTTTGTGGAGCGGGCCGAATGCCTCGGTAGCAGATAGATGCATCTATGGTTCATGCCATTCGACGCTCGGCAGTGTACAGTTTAAATATTATGTTGGATCGGGCCGTACGACCTCGACATAATTTGCACATGATATATTTTTGAAATTGATAATAATTGATATTGCTTTCATTGGCCCGATATACAAAAATGTTAATGACGAAAATAAATTTGGAAATTTCTTATGAACAAAAGAATTGTTTACTTATTTTATGATATTGAGCTCACAGTCATTTCTACGTAATCCATGCTTAATTATATCATTGATATTTTATTTATAGCCCATAGTAAGTGTCGAAGTCGACCCCTCGTCACTACTTCTTCGAGGTTAGGCGGAATACTTAATGGGTACACGTTGATTTACGTACTCATACTACACTTGCTGCACATTTTGTGCAGGTGCGTATATGTCTAGTGGTCTTGTGGGCACAGAGGCGCGGTTATTACGGGGACTTAGGTGAGTTACATTCCACGTTACGAGTCCGCAGCCAGCAGAGTCTCCTTCAGAGTATTTATATTTCTCCTGTTCGAATTTGTATTTCGAACAGATGTTGTATTTTATTTTACATTCTTAGTTGAGGCTCATGCATTCTGGGTTTTGTAGGTGATTAGGGGTAGTCCTATATTGAAATTTGTTAAAAATATTATTATCTACACTGTAAATTCTATTTTTTTACTATTTAATTAAAGGAAGTATGATTTCAAAAATATTAAAATGAGAATCAAATTAAGTATTTATTTTTGATTTACCTGACAGCGGGGTCCGGCGCCATCACGACCTTTAATGAATTTTAGGTCGTGACAGTTGAGATATGAAACGCAGGCACGAAGTGCCCGGAAAAATATGATGGTTTTATTATTGGCACGTGAACTGTCCGTACAGATGTGATATGAGAAGTGGGCACGAGGTGCCAGGGAAATATGATGATTTAATTATGGGCACGAAGTGCCGTGGAAATATGAAAGTGGGTTGAGGCCCGTATTTTATGATTTTTAAATGAGGATCACATGGTGACTTTTAATTGAAAGAATTATATTCAAAACATTTATTTAGAAGGATTTTTATTCAAATAATATTTATTGAAAGAATTATATTTGAAAGATATTTATTTGAAGAAATTATATTTGGAAGAGATTTATTGAAAGAATTATATTTGAAAGATACCTATTTGAGAAAATTATGTTTGGAAGAGATTTATTGAAAGAATTATATTTGAAGAATATTTATTTGAGGAATTATAATTGAGAGAGATTTATTGGAAGAATTATATGTGAAAGATATTTATTTGAAGGACTTAATTTAATTGGGTGTACTTGTATTTACTATTTGTTGAGCAATATTAATGGTGTTCTTGTTACCCTGTTGTGCATATCACTGGTTGATTTGTGTTGCCCTTATTGTTATTTGTTTCTTATTATTTTGTATATCATATTGCACAAGTTATTAGACTAGTGAATATCTTGACTGTACCTCGTCTCTACTCCATTGAGGTTAGTCTTGCTACTTACTGGGTACCGACCGTGGTGTACTCATACTACACTTTTGCACATTTTTGTACAGAGCCAGGTATTGAAGATATCGGACTCGAATAGAGTTAGAGTGGGATCGCAAGGATTCAAGGTAGAACTGCTTGGTCGTCGCAGTTCCTTGGAGTCTTTCCATTTTATTGTACTATTATTTATTATTCAAACAGTATTGGGTATTCGATCCTTGAGATCATTTCATGTATTCAGTTAGAGTTCGAGACTCAGTATTACCAGTCTTGGGAGGTTGTTATATTTGTAATTATTTCCGTTGTTAGTTTCTAAAAAAAATGGCTTGAATTGTTATAAAATCGGCTTACCTAGTCTTAGAGACTAAGTGCCATCACGACGCCTGTGGCGGGATTTTGGGTCGTGACATACATTACAGTGAAAAGTTATTAAATCCATTGAGTGTGTATGTACATATTAATTTATATATATATCATCCATTTTGAAGATCTAAATATTTGTACTTCCTACATAGTTCAAATAAGATAAGATTTAATAAGAAAATTTTTAATTAATTTTGAGGTCCTAAATATTAATAAAATATTTAAAGTATATTATAAAATCTATTTTTATAGGATCCAAAGTCAATCAACATCTTCTGTAGAGGTTTCATGTTTTTATAATATAGATTTAGACTTGTACGATTTAATATGATTAAATATTCTATCAAATAATCATTTTGGGTACTTAATTGAACATCGGTTAATTATTTTTTATGGTTAAAATAAGAAATTTTTAGTGCATATTTAATTTTTTTGCATGAAAATTTTAATTTAGACGTTATTATATCAAACAACTTTAATTTAATATGTGAGTTGATGTCCTCATATTTCAATTTAATCAGAAATCAAATGAAGGCACCTATAAGATCGTTCTCGCCTTGGTTTATAAGTATTACACCAATGATGTATTTTCAAGTAGTATAATTTATATAAGATAAAATGTTAATCGTTTCTAATTCCTAAATATTAGAACTTCTTACCTAGTTTAACAAGGATAGATTTAATATGCAAAATTTTGATTGATTTCAAAGTCTTAAATATTAGAAGAGTGACTTAAATTACAATTTTGTTTATTGTGAAGCTATTTTTAAAGGGTAAAAAAGACGAACAATATTTCGTTAAGGGTATTCGTATTTTTAATATAGTATTATTCTCTATGTTCGTGCGTTACACGAGAAATGCGTATTGAAAATAATAAACTTTCAATCGCTTAAACTGTTGAATATGCGCAAAGTAGAAAGTTAAATAATCAATTCTTTAAAATAAAAATAATATAATATATAATTCAAATAAAGTTATCAATAACATTTTTGACATAATATAGGAGGAAAAAATGGAACTAATTAAATATTTTAGAATCACAATGTTATACGATTAAAGTTGTAAACTCACTTTAAAATATGATATTATTCATTATTGTTTGTGAAGCGATGCTGAATATGTATGAAGTTCAACAATTCTTAAAAAAAAATTAATGTTATCAAAACCAACTCATTAATAAAGTTTTGACACAATCTAAAAATAAAATGAAAATGAATATTGCGAGAATTATGTTAAAAGATTTAAAATCACTTCGAGAATGCAACAAACACTTATGGGAAGGTATATTCAAATTTTGTGATCACACCACATAATAAATTAACTTTGATAACCTGAGGCGTAAATATTGCTATTTGTGGTGAATTTTTTTAATTGGTTCTGTGGAGAAGAATTGAAATATATCTAATATTTGACTTGTTTTGGCTCCAACCCATAATTAACTTCCCAAACTATAGATAATATTTTCTTCACACTTGATTGTCTAATATTTATATTAAGAACTATAGATAATGAATATAGAATTTGGTTTTCATTAAATAATGAATGAACGAATACGTTTTCTTTATGAAGTGGACTCTAAGTATGGTATTTTGACTTGAACTCTACAATATTTGAATTGCTTTTCCATTTTTAGGCATTAATGTTTAAGATATAATTTAATTATGGAAGGGCATAATAGACAACTAATATTTTAAGGATATTTTTATAGTTTAACATTTAGCGTAAAATATTCGTGCTTTTATAATAATATAGATAGATAGATAGATAGATAGATAGATAGATAATTTACATAATTTTCACAATTTTTAACATTTGACATTATTTAACTAATTGGTCTTATATTCTGATGTTATAATTTGTCATGATATTAACTGTAGTACTATTTTTAGTTTTCTTCCATAATTATCTTATAGGATTATATTTACAAGTCAAATTGATGTTATCTCTATAGGTCACGACTCACAGGTTCGAGCTGTGGAAGCTGTCGTTATTGTTTGTATTATGGGAGACTGTTAACTTCACACCCTTTAAGGTGCGGCTCTTTCCCCTGACCTTGTGTGAACGCGAGCTACCTTACCGAGTTACCCTTTTAGTACTGTTGTAGACTTCAACATCTCTAATTATTGCATCACTTTTCTCCCAATAAAGGCAAAGCATGAAGTAAACACACAAAAAATATGACAGTCTAGTGCATTAAGTTTCCGCTATGCGTGAGGTTCGGGAAAGAGTCGGACCATAAGGGTCTATCGTACGCAGTCTTACCTTGCATTTCAGCAAGAAGTTGTTTCCAGAGCTCGAACTCGTGACCTCCTGATCACATGACAATAATTTTACTAGTTACGCGAAAGCTACTCTTTAAATACACAACAGTCACAAATTTATGTGAAGGTTAAGAAGCTACGTAATTGCATCATATTCACACGTTGCAATATTGAAGATGAAAGATAGATATGCATTGAATATCTTCTACACCAACTTCATAAGCTATGCGAGGTATATTTACATCCATGAAAGGTATAATACTTAAAATATCTCTGATGGAATTGGCACAAATTTTTCTCTTTGTTACTCTCTTTCTTCTTTTATCTGAACAACGTTCTAATCAGTACAATTTAACTAGCTATAGCAGATTTGTATTCAATTTTTAAAGTTACGTATCAAATTGTTATAAAAAGTTATATGTATCAACTTAACTTGATGGTGTAAGAAATATTTACGCTACACAATTTATTTTTGCCTTGAATAAATATAGTTGTCATCTTTCAAGGTTATGAACTTGAATATATATAGTACTAACTTACTCCTAACCTTTATTTTGAGATTATTACTTATTAAATACCAATAAATAAAGTCAAAGGGGAACATTGGAGCAACGGTAAAGTTGCTTCCGTGTGATGTATAAGTCACAGGTTTAACCATAGAAGCAGTCAATAGTACTTGCATTAGAATAGACTGTTCACATTATACTCCTTAAGGTGCGGCCCTTCTTCGAACCTTGCACGAACAAAAAGTGCCTATGTATCCGGCTGCCCCAATACCAATGAATAAAGTCAAAATATTAGAGGAAGGGTAATATGTGGGGAGGGGGTTGTAGGGTTTCGAGAGAAAAATAAGAGGCGCAGTTAGAGTGTTACTTACGAGTTTTGCCGAATCAAGTAAAATTAATTTAAATTATGTAATTATGTTAAGAAATTTATAGAATATGTACATGCTATTAATTTAAAATTTATTATTAATAAAAAATAAAATTCCCAACCATAAACACACATGATCGACGAAAACATAATTGACTAGTGCACAAACGAAAAACATTATGACTGGGTCAAGTACTTCTACGAAACAATTACCCCCTTTATAATTTATAACAACAAAACAATAAATAGACATGTCGACAAAGTTACTTAATGCCTTTTTGCCTCTGTCACATCTGACTTAACAGACTTAAATTATTTTGGAATTTTCCCCTAATTATACAAACTTAATTACCTATCTTTTCTAAGTTTTGTAGTTTTTAATAAGTATCTAAGTTTTTCTTACAAATCATGTAGATTGCTCCTTAAAAGGCTCCCACCCCATTATTAGTGCATTCAATTACATCATTTTCTTCTTTTTTTTTTCCCTCTCCTCTTCTCTATCCTTCTTTTTTTACATCAAAATCCCTTAGTTTACGCCCAGAATCTCCATCTTCTCTCTTCCCACCATTGCCGACAACTTTATATTATTAAAAAATCATCAATTGTATCGTTCTTTTATTGGGAGATTGGACAACACTGAAAATGAAGAAATATTCAAGAATTGTATGATAGTTGTATTTGAATTATATCAGATACATCAATGCCTAAAACATAATTGTATCACAAATTGTATCTAACTTGTATATGGTACATTAATACCCAAAATAATACCCGATACAATACTAATAAATTAATATATAATTATCATATATTTGTGATACAAATTGTGAAATTTGACATGAACTCACAACTGCTCGTAACAATATACAATGAATATACAAGTATCATACATTTATAATACAATTCCTTCAACAATTATGATACATATACAATTATAATACAATGGTGATACATTTCTTAAAAATTATGATACAATTATGATCTTTATCTTCTTCAAGTTTCAACCATAACTCTACCCTAAAAATCTAATATAATCGTACTATAATTGTATTAGTATTATATCAAGTATTATTTTGGGTATTGATGTATCATATACAAGTCACATACAATAAAGATTTTAGAAAGAAAGATAACAAGATTCAAAACTTGCCCACAACTTCATTCTAGAGCAATATTGTCACGACCTAATTTCCCCTCCGTATGACGTCGTGACGGCACCTAGTCTCTATAACTAGGTAAGCCTAACATTTGCGAAATAATGAAATGAAAACATGAATTAAACAACTAACTGTTCAAAATACATAGTAATCCCAAAACCCGAAACATCGTAAGTCACAATTTACAGAAGGAAACTAGTATCTCTATACACCAGAGCCTAATAACAGAAGTAAGGAAGGTAAATGACAGATGAGGGAATAGAGGGGGACTCCGAGGTCTGCGGACACGGCAGATATATCTTGAAGTCTTCGTACAACAGCAAACACTCTCAACTAGTAGTAGGGCTGATAAGAAGTACCTAGATCTGCACACGAAATATGTGCAGAAGAGTAGCATGAGTACACCACAATCGGTATCCAGTAAGTGCCAAGCCTAACCTCGGTAGAGTAGTGACGAGGTTAGGTCCGGGTCCTACTGGAATATGATCATAAAGCAAGGCAAAAATAAAATATCGCAGTAAAATAAAGACTGAAATTTAACAAAAAGAATTTATAGAAGGTAAATACTCAATACACAGAAATACAACAGGGGATCTCCCGAGATACCGTCTCGTAGTCCCAAATGTAAATGTACAGGGGGATCTCCCGGAATACCTTTTCGTAGTCCCAAAGTAAATATGTAAGACAAGGGGATCTCCCGGAATACCGTTTCGTAGGCCCAAAGTAAATATGCAAGATAGGGGGATCTCCCGAAATACCGTTTTGTAGTCCCAAAGTAAATATTCAGTATATGGGGATCTCCCGAAATACCGTTTCGTAGTCCCAAAGTAAATATGCAATACAGGGGGATCTCCCGGAATACTGTTCTGTAGTCCCAAAGTAAATATGCAGCGCAAACAATAGAAATGCAAATACATCACGAAATCTTACTATTTAGACTAAGTACCAGTCAGGGAAGAAGCAAGAAATTCACTAAGCATGTTGCACAGAGTTCACATAAGCAGTTAAGACACGTAGACATGTTGTATTAGACTAAACAGGATAGCTACACATATTAGAATAACTCAATTAAGAATGAAAATAGATTGATACTCATTAAAATGGTATAACTCAAAATAAAAGGAAAACAGATTATTGCTCAGTAAGAATATCGGGTTTTTTCACAACTAGCCCGTGTACGTACTCGTCACCTCACGTATACGGTGCTCGCATATCACACCTCGAGTCAAGCTCAATCAATCTGTAAGAATGCCCTTTCCTCGATTATCCGACTCTGAATGGACCAAATCTAGCCAAACACAATTGCATATCATAAATACAACTATAATAGACTAATTTAATTAATGAAATCAAGATTTTTAATAAAAATTCCGAAATCCGTCCTAAAAAGTCAACCCGGGCCCACGTCTCGGAATCGGGTAAAAGTCACAAAATCCGAAAGCCCATTCACTCACGAGTCTAACCATATCAAATTTACAAAAATCCGACACCATGGTCCTTCAAATCCACAAATCAAACTTTCCAAATTCCTAGCCTCCAACTCCCAATTTTCACGTTAAATACACACTAACTAGGTGGGAAATAAATGAGGAAGCAAGATTATTGATCAAAAATAAGCACAAGGGACTTACCTCAAGAAACCCCTCAAAAATGCTCTCAAGAAATCGCCAAACCCGAGCTCAAAATGTTGAAAATGAGCAATAATCGCGAACCTTTGAATTTAAGTGTTTTGTCCAGACATCTCGCACCTGTGGACTCTCTGTCGCATCTGCGACTATTGCAAGTGCAGAAATGCATCGCACCTGCGGCTCCCCTTCGCACCTACGCCCAGGTGCCTGCATCTGCGACTCTCGCAGGTGCGGGAAAGATCTTCGCACCTGCGGTTCCTGCCCAACTCCTTCTTGGCCGCATCTGCGACTCCTCATTCTCACATGCGATCCAGCACCTGCGGTCTCCCCTCTGCAGGTGCGAAAACACTAGAAACCAGAAAATCTTCAGCAACTAGCCTAAGTCCAAATTCAATCCATTAAGCATTCGAAACACACCCGAGGCCCCCAGGACTTCAACCAAACATACCAACAAGTCCTAAAACACCATACGAACTTAGTCGAGCTCTCAAACCACATCAAACAATGCTAAAATCACGAATCACCCTCCAATTCAAACTTAAAGAACTTGAAACTTTCAAACTTCTACAACCGGCACCGAAACCTATCAAACCACGTCCGAATGACCTCAAATTTTGCACACAAGTCATATTCAACCTTACGAACCTATTCCAACTTCTGGAATCAGAATGCGACCCCGATATCAAAAAGTCCACTACCGGTCAAAATCTCCAAAAATTTGACCTTCGCCATGTCAAGGCTAAATAAGCTACAGACATCCAAAACACAATCCGGACACGCCCCTAAGTCCAAAATCACCTAATGGAGCTAACAAAACCGACAAAATTCCATTTCGGAGTCGTATTCACATAGTTCCGACTACAGTACAAATCCTAAGGCTTAAACCTCTATTTAGGGACTAAGTATCCCAAAACACTGCAAAAACCAAAACAAAACCTCCCGACAAGTCACAATAGCAGAAATAGATATGGGAGAAGCAGTAAATAGGGGATCAGGGCTATTAATCTCAAAACGACTGGCCGAGTTGTTGCATCCTCCCCCTCTTAAAATAATCGTTCGTCCTTGAATGAGCATAGAGGCATACCTGAAGTGGTGAAAAGATGAGGATAACGGCTGCGCATATCCTGCTCGGTCTCCCAAGTCGCCTCCTCGACCAGCTGTCCCCTCCACTGAACCTTCACGAAAGCAATGTTCTTTGACCTTGGCTTTCTGACCCGCCTCTCTAAAATAGCCACTGGCTCTTCAACATAAGATAGATCCTTGTCCAATTGGACTGAGCTGAAATCCAATACGTGAGCCGGATCACTGTGATACTTCCGGAGTATCGAAACATGAAATACCAGATGAACTCCTGCTAGGCTGGGAGGTAAGGCAAGCTCATAAGCAACCTCTCCAATAAGCCACAACACCTCAAAAGGACCAATGAACCTTGGGCTCAACTTGCCCTTCTTTCCGAATCTTATAACGCCCTTCATAGGCTAAACCCGGAGCAAGACCCGCTCTCCAACCATGAATGCAATATCACAAACCTTTCGGTCTGTGTAACTCTTATGTATGGACTGGGCTGTGCGAAGTCTATCCTGAATCACCTTAACCTTTTCCAAGGCATCTTGAACCAAGCCCGTACCCAATAATCTGGCCTTGCCCGGCTCGAACCAACCCACTGGGGACCGACACCGCCTACCATACAGAGCCTCATATGGTGCCATCTGAATGCTGGACTGATAACTGTTGTTGTAAGCAAACTCTGCAAGTGGCAAGAACTGGTCCCAAACACCCCCAAAATCTATCACACAAGTGCGGGGCATATCCTCCAGTATCTGAATATTGCGCTCGGACTGTCCGTCCGTCTGAGGGTGAAATGCTGTGCTCAACTCAACCCGAGTACCCAACTCATGCTGTACAACTCTCCAAAATCATGATGTAAACTGCGTACCCCGGTCAGAGATGATAGATACCGGTATGCCATGAAGCCTGATGATCTCACGGATGTAGATTCGAGCTAGCTGCTCGGAAGAATAGGTAGTCATCACAAGAATGAAATGAGCCGACTTGGTCAGCCTATCAACAATCACCCAAACTGCATCAAACCTCCGCTGAGTCCGTGGGAGTCCAACAACAAAATCCATAGTGATCCGCACCCATTTCCATTCTGGAATCTCCAACTTCTGAAGCAACCCACCTGGCCGCTGATGCTCATACTTCACCTGCTGGCAATTTAGACATCGGCCCATATACTTTACTATGTCCTTCTTCATCCTCCTCCACTAGAAATGTTGTTTCAAGTCCTGATACATCTTTGCAGTACCCGGATGAATATAGTACCGTGAACTGTGAGCCTCATAGAGAATCAACTCATGCAAACCATCTATATTGGGCACACATAGCTTGACTTGCATCCTCAATGCACCATCATCTCCAATAATGACCTCCTTAGCATCACAGTGCTGGACCCTATCCTTAAGGACAAGCAGATGGGGGTCATCATACTGACGCTCCCTGATACGATCATAAAGGGATGACCGAGGGACCACACAAGCCAATACTCGACTCGGCTCAGAAATATCCAATCTCACAAAATGGTTGGCTAAGGTCTGAACATCCAACGCCATGAACCTCTTTGCTGCTGGTAGATATGCTAAGCTCCCTAAACTCTCTGCCCGGCGACTCAAAGCATCGGCAACCATATTGGCCTTCCCAGGGTGGTACAAAATGGTGATATCATAATCCTTAAGCAGCTCCAAACACCTCCTCTGACGCAAATTAAGATCCTTCTACTTGAACAGATGCTGCAAACTCCGGTGATCGGTGTAAATCTCACAAGGAACACCGTACAAATAATGCCGCCAAATCTTCAAGGCATGAACAATAGCTGCTAACTCAAGGTCGTGGACATGATAGTTCTTTTCATGCACCTTTAGCTGTCTGGACGCGTAGGCAATCACCCTACCATCCTGCATCCACACCGTGCCGAGACCAATCCACGAGGCATCATAATATACAGTATAAGACCCCGAACCTGTAGGCAATACCAATACTGTGGCTGTAGTCAAAGCTTTCTTGAGCTTCTGAAAGCTCTCCTCATATTCCTCTATCCACCTGAATGGAGCACCCTTCTGGGTCAGCCTGGTCATAGGTGCTGCAATAGATGAGAAACCCTCTACAAATCGACGGTAATACCCTGCCAAACCAAGAAAACTCCGAATCTCTATAGCTGAGGACGGCCTGGGCCAACTCTGCACTGCTTCAATCTTCTTCGGATCCACCTGGATCCCCTCACTCGATACTATATGACCCAAGAATGCCACTGAGTCTAGCCAAAACTCACACTTTGAAAATTTTGCATATAACTTCTTTTCTCTTAAGGTCTGAAGTGCATTCCTCAGGTGCTGCTCATGATCCTCCCGACTCTGGGAGTATACCAGAATGTCGTCAATAAACATAATGATGAGTGAATCAAGATAATGCTGGAACACACTGTGCATTAAGTGCATAAAAGCTGGTGGGGCATTGGTCAGCCCAAAAGACATAACAAGAAACTCACAGTGACCATATCTGGTCCTGAAAGCAGTCTTTGGGATATCTGGTTCCCGAATCTTCAACTGATGATATCCTAAATGTAAGTCAACCTTGGAAAACACTCTGGCACCCTGTAACTGATTAAATAAGTCATCAATACGAGGCAATGGATACCTGTTCTTCACTGTGACTTTGTTCAACTGGCGGTAATTAATACACATCCGCATAGAACCATCCTTCTTCTTCACAAATAAGACAGGAGCACCCCAAGGTGATACACTGGGCCGAATGAATCCCTTATCAAGCTACTCCTTTAACTGCTCCTTTAACTCCTTCAACTCAGAAGGAACCATACGATATGGAGGAATAGAGATGGGCTGAGTGCCTAGCAACAAATCAATGTCAAAATCAATCTCTGTTGGGCGGCATGCCCGGAAGATCAGCTGGAAACACATCTGGAAAGTCTCTCACTATTGGAACTGACTCCACTATATGGGTATCAATACTGACGTCTCTCACATAAGCTAGATATACGTTACACCATTTCTCAACCATTCGTTGAGCTTTAAGAAATGAAATAACTCTGCTGGGAGTATACTCTAAGTTACCTCTCCACTCTAATCACGTAAATCCTGGCATAGCTAGCATCACGATCTTAGCATGACAATCAAGAATAGCATAATGGGGCAACAACTAGTCCATGCCCAAAATAATATCAAAGTCCACCATGCTGAGCAATAATAAATCGGCTCTGGTCTCAAAACCACTAAGAGTAATCAAACACGACCGATACACGTGGTCCACAACAAGAGAATCTCCCATAGGAGTAGATATATAAATAGGGGAACTCAAAAAATCCCGAGATACTCCCAAATACGGGGTAAAATAAGAGGACACATAAGAATATGTAGAGCCTGGGTCAAATAATACCGACGCATCACTATGACAGACCGGGACAATACGTGTAATGACAGAATCAGATACGACTGCCTTTGTACGAGCAGGAAGGGCATAATATCTGGCCTGGCCTCCCCCTCTGGGGCGATCTCTACCTCCCCGACCTCCACCTCGAGCTGGCTGAGGAGGTGGGGTGGCAGCTGGTGCTGTAATCATGGCCTGAGTACTCAGTGGAGCACGCTGTGGCTGAGAAGTCTGTGGAGGTGCACCCCTCCTAATCCTGGGGCAATCCCTCACCACATGGCGAGTGTCGTCATACTCAAAATAAGATTTGGGAGGACGTGGCTGTTGTGGCTGGCTCGGGCCAGATCTGATGGACTGGCCGCTAGGAATACCCCGTGCAGGAGGCACACTAGATACTGGCGGTGCATAATAAGGCTCCTGGGGTCTAGAAGGAACTGGAACACTGCTGGCGATTGAAAGAGCTGAATGAACGGGGAGGCTCACATAACCCCTACCATGGCGAGTTGCTGAGGCACGAGCACCAGAATAAGAACCAGTCTCTCTCGACCTCTTAGCCTCCATCTCCTCTCTATCCTGGGCAAGCATCCCCTCCAATCTCCTGGCAATACTCACAACCTGCTGATAAAAAATATCCATCTCCAACTCCCTGGCCATACTAATTCGGATACTGGGGTGGAGTCCCTCAATAAACCGTCGAACCCTCTCTCGAACTGTGGCAACCAAGGCCGGTACATGTCGGGCCAAATCACTGAAACAGACTGCATACTCTGACATAGTCATATATCCCTGGCGCAGCTGCTCAAACTCCACGCGCCATGAGTCCCTGAGGCTCTGAGGGATATACTCTCTCAAAACCATGTTCGAGAACTGAGTCAATGTAAGTGAAACTACCTCATCCGGACTACTCAGCTCATAAGCACGCCACCACTGATAGGCTACTCCTCTAAGCTGGAATGTAGTACAGGAAACCCCGCTCGTCTCCGCTATGCCCATAGTACGAAGAATACGATGACACTCCTCCAGAAAACCCTGAGCATCATCTTTAGCCAATTCGCTGAAGAAAGGTGGGTGGTACTTCTTGTACCTCTCAAGTCTGAGATGCTCCACCTCAGAAGCTGCTGCCCTAACCTCGGGCTGAGCTGGAGCTACCGGCTGCATTGGTAAAATCTCTGGAACCTGGTCGACCTAAACCCGCTGCTCTGGAGTACCGACGATAGGAGTCTGTGATCTTCCCCCGGCCTGAGATGTGGCAGTAGCAAGTGGAATCAAACCAGCCTGAGCTAAGGTGATGAATATGCTCAGAAACTGGGCTAGAGTCTCCTGGAGGGTTGGTGCAGGAATAGGTGCCTCAGGTGTCTGCCCTCCAGCTGGAGCTACTGGGGGTTCCTCTGTAGCAGCTCGTGCAGGTGCTCTGGCTGCACCACGTGGAAGTCCTCGGCCTCTACCCCGGCCCTGGCCTCTCACGGTTCTAGTAGGGGACGCGGGTGCCTAGTCATCAGATCCGCTTGTACGTGTCCTCACCACCTGTGAGAGAATAGAATACATAAGTTTAGAATTTTTGAAGTCAACAATTTTCGCACGACAAGGAATCAAAGTGGTGAAATTTTCCTAACAGTTCCATAGCCTCCTGAAGATAAGTACAGACGTCTCCATACCGATTCGCGAGACTCTAATAAACTGGCTTTTGACTCACGATACCTATGAACCTAGAGCTCTGATATCAACTTGTCAAGACCCAATTTCCCCTCTGTATGACGTCGTGACAGCACCTAGTCTCCATGACTAGGTAAGCCTAACATTTGTGGAATAATGAAATAAAAACATGAATTAAACAACTAGCTATTCAAAATACACAGTAATCCCAAAACCTGGAACATCGTAAGTCACAAGCTACAGAAGGAAACTGGTATCTCTATACACCAGAGTCTAATAACAGAAGTAAGGAAGGTAAATGACATAGGAGGGAATAGAGGGGGACTCTGAGGTCTGCGAACGAGGCAGATATACCTTGAATAACTCTATTAAGAATGAAAATAGATTGATACTTATTAAAATGGTAAAACTCAAAATAAAAGGAAAACAGATTGCTGCTCAGTAAGAAAATCGTGTTTTTCCACAACTAGCCCGTGTACGTATTTGTCACCTCACGTACATGGCGCTCACATAGCACAATAGTTCCAAATCTTAAGGGGATTTCCCCCACATAAAGTTAGACAAGCCACTTACCTCGATTCAAGCTCAATCAATCCGTAAGAATGCCCTTTCCTCGATTATCCGAGTCCGAATGGTCCAAATCTAGCCAAACACAATTGCATATCATAAATACAACTATAATAGACTAATCTAATTAATGAAATCAAGATTTTTAATAAAAATTCTGAAATCCGTCCTAAAAAGTCAACCCGGACCCACGTCTCGGAATCGGGTAAAAGTCACAAAATCCGAAAGCCCATTCACACACGAGTCTAACCATATCAAATTTACAAAAATCCGACACCATGGTCCTTCAAATCCACAAATCAAACTTTCCAAATCCCTAGCCTCCAACTCCCAATTTCCACGTTAAATACACACTAACTAGGTAGGAAAATAAATGGGGAAGCAAGATTATTGATCAAAAATAAGCACAAGAGACTTACCTCAAGAAACCCCTCAAAAATGCTCTCAAGAAATCGCCAAACCCGAGCTCAAAATGTTGAAAATGAGCAATAATCACGAACCTTTGCATTTAAGTGTTCTGTCCAGACATCTCGCACTTGCGGACTCTCTGTCGTATCTGCGACTATCGCAGGTGCGGAAATGCATCACACTTGCGGCTCCCCTTCGCACCTGCGCCCAGCTGCCCGCATCTGCGACTTTCGCAGGTGCGGGAAAAATCTTCGCACCTGCGGTTCCTGCCCAACTCCTTCTTGGCCGCATCTGCGGCTCCTCCTTCGTACATGCGATCCCGCACCTACGGTCTCCCCTCCGCAGGTGCGAAAACACCAGAAACTAGAAAATCTTCAGCAACTAGCCTAAGTCCAAATTCAATTCGTTAAGCATCTGAAACACACCCGAGGCCCCCAGGACTTCAACCAAACATACCAACAAGTCCTAAAATACCATACAAACTTAGTCGAGCCCTCAAACCACATCAAACAATGCTAAAATCATGAATCACCCTCCTATTCAAACTTAAAGAACTTGAAACTTTCAAACTTCTACAACCGGCACCGAAACCTATCAAACCACGTTTGAATGACCTCAAATTTTACACACAAGTCATATTCAACCTTACGAACCTACTCCAACTTCCAGAATCGAAATCCGACCCCGATATTAAAAAGTTCACTACCGGTCAAAATCTCCAAAATTTTGACCTTTGCCATTTCAAGCCTAAATAAGTTACAGACCTCCAAAATACAATCTGGACATGCCTCTAAGTCCAAAATCACCTAATGGAGCTAACAGAACCAACAAAATTCCATTCCAGAGTCATCTTCACACAGTTCCGACTACGGTCCAAATCTTAAGGCTTAAACCTCCATTTAGGGACTAAGTGTCCCAAAACACTCCAAAAACCAAAATGAAATTTCCCGGCAAGTCACAATAGCAGAAATAGATATGGAAGAAGCAATAAATAGGGGATCGGAGCTATTACTCTCAAAACGACCGGCCTGGTCGTTACAAGTATTCCGAATTTCGTCTGCATCATATCAATTGAGTTTGAAAAGCTTTAAAAAAGGGAAAAGGAAAAGAATCGATAATTTTGGGGGGGATAACAGTGGGTATAAGAAATTAAGAGAGATTTTAAGTGATTATTAAGAGAGAGAAAATATTTTTAAAATCCTTTGGAAAAGGAACATAATCTTAAATGTAGAGATTATTGAAAATATGGGTGGGTGTCATGTAACTGATAGGCTAAATTTAAGGGATCTTGAATTTTCTTCTTTTTTATGTTTTTGTATATAACTTGTAAATATAGATATATAAAGTAATTAATAAGGAACCTAAATAAATATGGTAAATAGATTTCTATTATGGATCGACAGGTTCGAAGGTTGAGGTCAAAGGACATAGCTTCAGTGAAGGTGCAGTAGAGAGGGCAGCCTATGGAGGAGGCTACCTGGGAGACCGAGCGGGAGATGCAGAGCAGATATCCACACCTATTTGAGACTCTAGGTATGTTTCTAGACCCGTTCGAGGACGAACAATTGTTTAAGAGGGGGAGGATGTAACGACCCAGACGGTCGTTTCGGGAGTTATAGCCCCGTTTCCCCCATTTCTGCTTCCTTTATGCTTTTAAGCTATATTATGATATACCGGGTTAGTTGGTTCGGGTGCGGAGTAGTTTCGGAGTGGAATGAGACATTTAGTCTCTAAAGTAGAAGATTAAGTTGGAAAAAGTCAACTGGATGTTGACCTAGGTGCAAACAATCTCGAATTTGAATTCTGATGGTTCCATTAGCTCCGTTAGGTGATTTTGGACTTAGGATTGCATCCGGAATGTGATTTGGAGGTTCGTAGTAGAATTAGACTTGAATTGGCGAAAGTTAGAAATTTGGCGATTTTGGCCGGCAGTGGAAAATTTGATATCGGGTTTGGAATGGAATCCCGGAAGTTGGAGTAGGTTCGTATGTCATTTGTGATGTGTGTGCAAAATTTGAGGTCATTCGGGCGTGGTTTGGTTAGTTTCAGCATCGGTTGTCGAATTTGGAAGTTTAGAAGTTCTTAGGCATGAATCCGAGGGTAATTTGGTGTTTTGATGTTGTTTTGAGTGATTCGAAGGTTCGACTAAGTTCGTATGGTGTTTTAGGATTGGTTGGTATGTTTGGTTGAGGTCTCAGGGGTCTCGGGTGAGTTTCGGGTGTGTTTCGGGTGAGTTTTGAGTGAGTCCGGGCATTTCCGGAACTCAGGTATGGTTCTGGTGGTTTAAATTTCGCGGACCGCAGCAGAATTTTGCGGTTGCGCTTGGAATTTTGCGGACCGTGGCAGAATGTCGCGGCCGTGCTTGGATGTTCTACAGATCAGCTGGTCCGACTTCGGAAGCCTATATCTATTGATCTACAATGAACCTTGAGATGATTTAAAAACGAAAGTTGTAGCCTTTCGTGTCTAGTTTCCAGAAAGGTAAAGAAGTCATCATTTGGACATTTGTAGAGAAAGGTATGGCCAAAATTGTAGAGAAAGTTATATATATAGCTTCGGAAGCCTATATCTATTGACCGCACCATTGTTTCGCGACCGCTAGACCCGGGGCACGTCCGCGCTTAATATTTCGCAGACCGCGAAGTGGGAGATCAGAGGTGCACTATATAAATGGGGTTTAGGGTATTATTTTACATTTTGGAACTAGGGAGCTCGGTTTGTGGCGATTTTTCATGGGTTTTTCAAGACATTCATCGGGGTAAGTGATTCTAATCCGAATTTAGTTAATATACATGAATATATCAATGATTTCTTCATCTGATTAGTACTTTGAGGTGAAAATTTTGGAAAAATTATAGAAACTTCATAAAATGAATTTTTGGGATTTAAATATCGATTCGAAGTCGGATTTGAGTGAAACTAATATGGTTGGACTCGTGAGTGAATGTGCTTTCTAGTTTTATAAATCTTGTCGGATTTCGAGACGTGGGCTCGGGGGCCGGGTTTGAGCCGATTTCGGGATTTTGGTCTAATTTGATAGTTTTTCTTGTGGAAATCATTCCATTAGCATATATTGATGGTATTGTACTGATTGTGAATAGATTCGGAGCATTTGGAGGCCGAGTCGAGAGGCAAGAGCATCGCGGGGTAGAGATTTAACCGGTTTGAGGTAAGTAACGATCGTAAATCTAGTCTTGAGGGTATGAAACCCCGAATTTCGTATCATTCTACTATTTTGAAGTGACACACATGCTAGGTGACGGGTGTGTGGGCGTGCACTATTGGGGATTATGACTTGGTCCGTCCTGTAGCAACTATAAAGTTGCATATTTTGTTGAAACTATATGATACTTATATGTTTTAGAAAGAGTTTCTGTAAATTGGGCTGAGTGCCATATTTTGGGCATTGTGCCAATGCTGTGTGGACCCTTAGGGGCCTTTTCTTACTATCCTATCACTGTTTTCGATTGAAAATCTATACTCAGTCATGGTTATACATGTTTACTGTATAACTCAGTTTTTATTACTCGATTTTGATGCATATAAATATTTTGTTTTGGGTTGAATACCCTGTTTTCACTGAAATGCCCAAGTGGCTTGAGAGGTTTATGACTGAGTGAGGCCGAGGGCCTGATTTGTGAGGATATTTATGGGATCGGGCTGCACGCCACAGCATGTTTGATATTGGCCAAGGGCCTGAGTGATTTATGCCATGATTTGGCTTGATATAGCGTTTGGGTTGAAGGAGCCCCTCCGGAGTCTGTACACACCCCCAGTGAGAGCAGGTAGCTACTGAGTGCGAGTGCCGAGTGCTGAGTGACTGGGAGGCATGAGTGATTGTGAGGTATGCCCGAGTGGTATGAGTGACTGTGAGGTATGCCCGAGAGGCATGAGTGACTGTGAGGTTTGCCCGAGGGGCTGTATATGAGTGATGTTTTGCCCGAGGGGCTGTTTATGATTTCATCATTTTTGCTCACCTTTGCATTGAGCCTCTGTTTGAAAACTGTTGAAAAATATCTTTAAATGATTTTAATGGAACTGGGTTTAAACGAGATGATTTGATTCAAATACTATTTTTTTTTGCATGTTGTATTTTACTGAGATTTCATGATATGAACTTTATATGCATATTGCTCGTCACTAGTGCTCAGTTTTTATTTATTGTTGTTACTTACTGAGTTGGCGTACTCACGTTACTCCCTGCACCTTGTGTGCAGATTTCAGGCGTATTTGGACACGGTAGCGGCTGTTGGCTATTCAGGTTGCAGATTTTCCCAGGGATAGCAAGGTAGCTGCCTGGCGATCGCAACCCTGCTCTTCTCCCTCTTATATTTCTTTAGTTGTATTTAGCTATTTTCCAAGCTGAGTTAGTCTTGATATTGTTAGAAGATTTTAGTAGATGCTCATGACTAGTAACACCCCGATGTCGGGCTTTTCTTTTACGCATTTTTGTTTTGATTTGAACTCCTTTACGAAGGGTTTTACACTAAATAGCCTTGAAATTATCTTTGAAATGAAAATATCGGTTTGTTTTGGAATGAGTCGGCTTGCCTAGTTCCACGATAGGCGCCATCATGATAGGTTAGGTTTTTGGGTCGTGACAGATTGGTATCAGATCCTAGGTTACATAGGTCTCACGAGTCATGAACGAGTTTAGTGGAGTCTTGCTGATCGGTACGGAGACGTCCGTACTTATCTTCGAGAGTCTGCAGAAGCCTTAGGGAACTCCACATTGTTGAATTCTTGTCGTGCGAATCTGTTGATTCTAGTAACTAAACATTTTTTGTTTTATTCTCTCACAGATGGTAAGGACTCGTGCTACCGGTCAGGAGGGCCAGCCACCAGTACCACCAGCCAGGGCCGCAAGAGGCCGAGGCCGCGGTAGAGGCTGTGGTAGGGACAAATGTGCAGCATGCACCGCAGCTAGGGCAGTACCTACAGATCTACTAGTTGCCCCAGATCAGGACCAGATTCCAGTTATTGATACACCAGCTCAGGCACCACCTGTGCCTATTGTGATTCCTGGTCTTCAGGAGGCCCTAGCTCAGATTCTAACAGCGTGTACCGGCCTTGCTCAGTCGGTCTATATCTCGACGGTCGCAGCCACTACTCAGGCCGGGGGAGGCACTCAGACTCCCTTTGCTTGCACACCCGAGCAGGTTGTGCAGGGACTTCAGACACCGGAGGTACCACCAGGCCAGCCGGTTGCAGCTGCACAGGATTATGTGGTTCTTGCTATGCCTGAGGATGATCAGCGTAGGTTGGAGAGGTTTGGGAGACTCCAGCCACCACCTTTCAGTGGCACAGAGAGAGAGGATGCTCAGGACTTCTTGGACAGGTGTCAGAGGATACTCCGTACTGCTGGTATTCTGGAGACTTGTGGTGTCTCATTCACTACTTTTCAGTTTTTCGGGGCTGCACTCAGATGACGGGAGACTTACGAGAGGCGAAGGCCTATTGGCGCAGCAACCCTTACTTGGCATTAGTTCTCCATGGTCTTTTTGGAGAAGTTCGTGCCTCTAGCCCTCAGAGAGAAGCTGTGCAGACAGTTTGAGCGGCTTTACGAGGGTGATATATCTGTGACGCAGTATGAGATGCGATTCTCGGAGTTGGCCCGTCATGCTATCTGGTTGGTTCCCACGGACAGGGAGAGGATCATGAGGTTTATTGATGGTCTCACTTTTCAGCTACAATTGCTTATGACTAGAGAGCGGGTTTCAGGTGCTACCTTTGATGAGGTTGTCGACATTGCTCGGCAGATTGAGATGGTTCGCGGTCAGGAGAGGGTTAAGAGGGAGGCCAAGAGGCCTCGTGGGCAGGGTGGATTCAGCAGTGCTTCTTTTGGAGGTCAGTTCCAACACAGTAGAGGTTGTCATTTCAGACAGGCTCAGTCAGCTCGGCCATTTCATCACTTAGTGCCCTTCCGCCATGGTTCTTATAGTTCTTATCAGGGCCACTCATCACTTAGTGCCCTTCCAGCTCAGAGTTCATCCCATGCTCCACCAGTTCAGGGCTCCTCCATGCTAGGTTCTTCTACCAGTTATCCCAGTGCTAGGGGTTCCCTTCAGTTCCCGCCACCAACATTAGGGAGTTGTTTTGAGTGTGGGGAGTTTGGGAATATGTGGAGGCAGTGTCCTCGTCGTCATGGAGGTCTATCTCAACAAAGGATTCAGCCTTCAACTTCAGCACCAATTACTTTACCACCCGCCCCGTCGGCTCGGGGTGGAGGTCAGTCAGCTAGGGGTCGCCCTAAAGGGGGAGGCAGATCAGGGGCTGGCCAGGCCTGTTTCTATGCCCTCCCTACCAGACTAGATGCTATTGCTTCAGATGCTGTGTTTACAGGTATTGTCTCTGTTTGTCACAGAGATGCCTCTGTATTATTTGACCCTGGTTCCACGTATTCATATGTATCCTCGTATTTCACCCATTTTCTGGATATGCCCCGTGAGTCTTTAGTTTCATCTGTTTATGTATCTACTCCTAAGGGCGATACTATTATTGTGGACCACATATATCGGTCATGTGTGGTGACTATTTGGGGTCTGAAGACCCAAGTGGACCTTTTGCTGCTTAGTATGGTTGACTTTGATGTGATATTGGGTATGGATTGGTTATCTCCATGTCATGCTGTTCTAGATTGTCACACTAAGACTGTGACATTGGCGATGCTAGAATTTCCGAGGGTTGAGTGGGGCGGTTCTATAGATTATGTACCTAGTAGGGTGATTTCATATTTGAAGGGTCAACGTATGGTTGAGAAGGGTTGTCTATCCTATTTGGCTTTTGCGAGGGATATTAGTGCAGAGACTCCTGCCATTGATTATGTTCCGGTGGTACGTGATTTTTCGGATGTGTTTCCTGCAGACCTACCGGGCATGCCGCCTGACAGGGATATTGACTTTGGTATTGACTTGGTGCCGGGCACTCAACCCATTTCTATTCCACCGTATCGTATGGCACCGGCGGAGTTGAAGGAATTAAAAAATAGCTTCAGGTACTCCTTGATAAAGGATTTATTCGGCCTAGTGTGTCAGCTTGGGGTGCACCGGTTCTGTTTGTGAAGAAGGATGGTTCCATAAGAATGTGTATTGATTACAGGCTGTTGAACAAGGTCACAATCAAGAACAAGTATCCTTTGCCTAGTATTGATGGTTTATTTGACCAGCTTCAGGGAGCGAGGGTGTTCCCCATGATTGATTTGAGGTTCGAGTATCACCAGCTAAAGATTTGGGATTCGGATATTCTTAAGACAACTTTCAGGACCCGATATGGCCATTATGAGTTCTTGGTGATGTCTTTTGGGCTAACCAATGCCCCAACAGCGTTCATGCATTTGATGAACAGTGTATTCCAGCCCTATTTGGACTCATTGGTTGTTGTATTCATTGATGACATCTTGGTGTACTCTCGTAGCCGGGAGGAGCACGCCAACATTTGAAGATTGTATTACAGAGATTGAGGGAGGAGAAGCTTTATGCAAAGTTCTCCAAATGTGAGTTTTGGCTCAGTTCAGTAGCATTCTTGGGGCACGTGGTGTCCAGTGAGGGTATTCAGGTGGATCCGAAGAAGATAGAGGCGGTGCAGAGTTGGCCCAGACCATCCTCAGCCACGGAGATTAGGAGCTTTCTTGGTTTGGCGGGTTATTACCGTCGCTTTGTGGAGGGATTTTCATCTATTGCATCGCCCATACCCAAATTGACCCAAAAGGGTGCTCCATTCAGGTGGTCGGATGAATGTGAGAAGAGCTTTCAGAAGCTCAAGACTTCCTTGACCACAACTCCAGTGTTAGTTCTGCTATCAGCTTCAGATTCTTATACCGTGTTTTGTGATGCCTCAAGGGTAGGCATTGGTTGTGTTTTAATGCAGGAGGGTAGGGTGATTGCCTATGCCTCACGCCAGTTGAAGACCCATGAGAAGAACTATCCTGTCCATGATCTTGAGTTAGCAGCCATTGTTCATGCCTTGAAGATTTGGCGTCATTATTTGTATGGGGTTCATTGTGAGATCTATACTGATCACCGGTGTTTGCAGCATCTGTTTAAGCAGAAGGATCTTAATTTGCATCAGCGGAGATGGTTGGAGCTTCTTAAGGACTATGATATCACTATTTTATACCATCCGGGGAAGGCCAATATGGTGGCCGATGCTTTGAGTCGCCGGGCAGAGAGTTTGGGGAGTCTAGCATATCTTCCGGCAGTAGTGAGACCTTTGGCATTCGATGTTCAGGCCTTGGTGGGCTAGCTTGTGAGATTGGATATTTCGGAGCTGAGTCGGGTATTGGCTTGCGTGGTCTCCAGGTCTCCTTTTTTTGACCGTATCAGGGAGCGTCAGTATGATGACCCCCACTTGCTCGTTCTTCAGGACATGGTTCGGAGAGGTGATGCTAGGGATGTGACTATTGGTGATGACGGCGTGTTGAGGATGCAGGGCTGGATATGTGTGCCTAATATAGATGGGCTTCGGGAGTTGATTCTTGGGGAGGCCCACAGCTCGCGGTATTCCATCCATTCGGGTGCCGCGAAGATGTACAAGGATTTGAGACATCACTATTGATGGAGGCGGATGAAGAAGGATATAGTTGGGTTTGTAGCTCGGTGTCTCAACTGTCAGCAGGTTAAGTATAAGCATCAGAGACTGAGTGGCTTGCTTCAAAGATTAGACATTCCGGAGTGGAAGTAGGAGCGGATCACCATGGACTTTGTAGTTGGGATCCCACGGACTTCGAGGAAGTTTGATGCTATTTGGGTTATTGTGGATCGTCTGACCAAGTCCGCTCACTTCATTCCAGTTGGTACTACTTACACTTCAGAGCGGTTGGCTAAGATTTACATCCGAGAGATTGTTCGCCTGCATGGTGTCCCAGTTTCCATCATTTCATATAGGGATACTCAGTTCACATCGCAATTTTGGAGGGCCGTGCAACGAGAGTTGGGTACTCAGGTTGAGTTGAGCACAACTTTTCATCTCAGAAGGACGGGCAGTCCGAGCGCACTATTCAGATATTAGAGGACATGTTGCGCGCTTATGTCATTGACTTTGGGGGTTCATGGGACAAGTTCTTGCCGCTCGCGGAGTTTACATATAACAACAGTTATCAGCCGAGTATTCAGATGGCTCCGTACGAGGCTTTATATGGGAAGAGGAGTAGATCTCCGGTTGGATAGTTTGAGTCGGGTGAGGCTAGGCTCTTGGTTACAAACTTGGTCCAGGATGCATTAGATAAGGTGAAATTAATTCAGGAGCGGCTTCGCACGGCGCCGTCTAGGAAGAAGAGCTACGCGGACAGGAGGGTCGGTGATATATCTTTCATGGTGAGGGAAAAGGTTTTGCTAAAGGTATCACCCGTGAAGGGTGTTATGAGGTTTGGGAAGAGGGGCAAGTTGAGCCCCCAGTTCATTGGGCCTTTTGAGGTGCTTTAGAGGATAGGGGAGGTGGCTTATAAGCTTGTCTTGCCACCCAGCTTTTCGAGTGTGCATCTATTATTTCATGTTTCCATGCTCCGGACGTATATTGGAGATCCGTCCCATGTTTTGGATTTTGGCACGGTTCAGTTGGAGGGTGATATGACTTATGAGGTGGAGCCGGTGGCTATTTTGGATCGACAGGTTCGAAGGTTGAGGTCAAAGGACATAGCTTCAGTGAAGGTGCAGTGGAGAGGACAACCTGTGGAGGAGGCTACCTGGGAGACCGAGCGGGAGATGCAGAGCAGATATCCACACCTATTCGAGACTCCAGATATATTTCTAGGCCCGTTCGAGGACGAACGATTGTTTAAGAGGGGGAGGATGTAACGACCCGGTTGGTCGTTTCTGGAGTTATAGCCCCATTTCCCCCATTTCTTCTTCCTTTATGCTTTTAAGCTATATTATGATATACCGGGTTAGTTGGTTAGGGTCCGGAGTGGTTTCGGAGTGGAATGAGAGACTTAGTCTCTAAAATAGAAGCTTAAGTTGGAAAAAGTCAATTGGATATTGACCTATGTGTAAACGATCTTGGATTTAAATTCTGATAGTTCCGTTAGCTCCGTTAGGTGATTCTGGACTTAGGAATGCGTCCGAATTGTGATTTGGAGGTCCGTAGTAGAATTTAGACTTGAATTGGTGAAAGTTGGAAATTTGGCGATTTTGGTCGGCTGTGGAAAATTTGATATCGGGGTCGGAATGGAATCCTGGAAGTTGGAGTAGGTTTGTATTTTCATTTGTGATGTGTGTACTAAATTTGAGGTCATTCAGACATGGTTTGGTTGGTTTCGGCATCGGTTGTCGAATTTAGAAGTTTAGAAGTTCTTATGTTTGAATCCGGGGTAATTTGTTGTTTTGAGTGATTCGAAGGTTCAACTAAGTTCGTATGATATTTTAGGATTGGTTGGTATGTTTGGTTAAGGTCCCAGGGGCCTCGGGTGAGTTTCGGGTGTGTTTCGGGTGAGTTTTGAGCGAGTCCGGGCATTTCTGGAACTCAGTATGGTTCTTGTGGTTTAAATTTCGCGGACCGCGGCAGAATTTCGCGGCCGTGCTTGGAAGTTCTACAGATCCGCTGGTCCGACTTGGAACTTTTGACATTTGTAGAGAATGTTATGGCCAAAATACTAAACCCTAGAAGTGCAGCCCCAAGAATTTCGCGGACCGCACCATTGTTTTGCGACCGCTGGACTCGGGGCACGGCCGTGCTCAAACTTTCGCGGGCCGCGAAGTGGGAGATTAGAAGTGCACTATATAAATGGGGTTTAGAGTATTATTTCACATTTTGGACCTAGGGAGCTCGGTTTGTGGCAATTTTTCGTGGGTTTTTCAAGAAATTCATCCGAATTTGGTTAATATACATGAATATATCAATGATTTCATTATCTGATTAGTACTTTGAGGTGGAAATTTGAGAAAAATTGTAGAAACTTCATAAAATAAATTTTTGGGATTTGAATGTGGATTCGAAGTCGGATTTGAGTGAAACTAGTATGGTTAGGCTCGTTAGTAAATGGGCTTTCTTGTTTTATAAATTTTATCGGATTTTGAGACGTGGGCCGGATTTGAGCCGATTTCGGGATTTTGGTCTAATTTGATAGTTTTTCTTATGGAATTCATTCCATTAGCGTATATTGATGGTATTGTACTGATTGTGAATAGATTCGGAGCATTTGGAGGCCGAGTTGAGAGGCAAGAGCATCGCGGGGTAGAGATTTAACCGGTTTGAGGTAAGTAACGATCGTAAATCTAGTCTTGAGGGTATGAAACCCCGAATTTCGTATCATTCTACTATTTTGAAGTGACGCACATGCTAGGTGACGGGCGTGTGGGCATGCACTGTTGGGGATTGTGACTTGGTCCGTCACGTAGAAACTGTAAAGTTGCATATTTTATCGAAACTATATGATACTTATATGTTTTAGAAAGAGTTTCTGTAAATTGGGCTGAATGCCATGTTTTGAGCCTTGTGCTAGTGCTATGTGGACCCTTAGGGGCCTTTTCTTACTATCCTCTCACTGTTTTCGATTGAAAATCTATACTCAGTCATGGTTATACCTGTTTACTGTATAGCTCAGTTTTTATTACTCGGTTTTGATGCATATAAATGTTGTTTTGGGTTGAATACCATGTTTTCATTGAAATGCCCGAGTGGCTTGAGAGGTTTATGACTGAGTTAGGCCAAGGGCCTGATTTGTGAGGATATTTATGGGATCGGGCAGCACGCCGCAGCACGTTTGATATAGGCCGAAGGCCTGAGTGATTTATGCCATGATTTGGCTTGATATAGCGCTTGGGTTGAAGGAGCCCCTCCGGAGTCTCTATACATCCCCATTGAGCGCAGGTACCTACTCAATAAGTGCGAGTACCGAGTACTGAGTGACTGGGAGGCATGAGTGATTGTGAGGTATGCCCGAGTGACATGAGTGATTGTCAGGTATGCCCGAGTGGCATGAGTGACTGTGAGGTATGCCCGGGAGGCATGAGTGACTGTGAGTTTTGCCCGAGGGGCTATATATGAGTGATGTTTTGCCCGAAGGGGTGTTTATGATTTTATCATATTTTCTTACCTTTGCATTGAGCCTCTGTTTGAAAACTGTTGAAAAATATCTTTAAATGATTTTACTGGAACTGGGTTTAAACAAGATTATTTGATTCAAACACTGATTTTGCATGTTGTATTTTACTGAGATTTCATGATATGAACTTTATATGCTTTATTGCTCGTCACTACTGCTCAGTCTTTATTTATTGTTGTTATTTACTGAGTTGGCGTACTCACGTTACTCCCTGCACCTTGTGTGCAGATTCAGGCGTAGTTGGACACGGTAGCGGCTGTTGACTATTCCGGTTGCAGATTTTTCCGGGGATAGCAAGGTAGTTGCCTGGCGATCGCAGCCCTGCTCTTCTCCCTCTTATTTTCCTCAAGTTGTATTTAGCTATTTTCCAGGCTGAGTTAGTCTTGATATTGTTAGATAGATTGTAGTAGATGCTCATGACTAGTGACATCCCGATGTCGGGCTTTTATTTTTTGCATTTTTGTTTTGATTTGAACTCCTTTACGAATGTTTTTACGCTAAATAGCCTTGAAATTATCCTTGAAATGAAAATATCGGTTTGTTTTGGAATGAGTCGGCTTGCCTAGTTCCACGATAGGCGCCTTCACGACAGGTTAGGTTTTTGGGTCGTGACAAAATATTTCCTTACGTGTTCTATGTAAGAACTCTTAATATTATTTAAACTAAAATTGACATAATTTGGTTCGAAAATAAGAGTTTACTACTCCTCTTTACAGTAGGAATGAGTGTTTTTACCAATATCAAAAGAATTAAGTTTTCAATTCTATGTTTACTGCTTACCTTAGAGTATAGATAAAATCCTAATTTACAGAGTTGCGCTAACGATTACCATTTGGATGGGTGAAATTAAAAAATAACCATATTACAAGTGGTAATTAAAAAATAGCGACAATTTCAAAATTAATCGAAATTTTGCCACTTTTCATGTAAAGATAAATTCGAACGAAAATAATGTTCAAAATCTGAAAAATATTCCAGCATAATATACTAGATTTCGAACTTTTTACATGTGAACTTCTAGTATAATATACTGGAGTTCCAACATAATATACTGGAGTTCCAGCATAATATACTGCTCCAACATAATATACTGGAAGTTCATACACATGTGCTCCAATCTCCAGTATATTATGCTGAAACTTTTCGTGTGATGGAGTTCTAGCATAATATGCTGGAAGTTCATATACAGGCGCACCAATCTCCATTATATTATGTTGGAACTTTTCGTGTTGCACCAAAATAGTAGCTATTTTTCAATGACTTTGCAAATGCTAACTATTTTTCAATTACCAGTCCGAAAACTGGCTAGCCCTTAATTATGTTTTAACTTATATAGAAAGTCATAATATTAAGTATTTTAAATTAATTAAACTTTTAATTATCTTATATAAATTATTATTTTTATTTTAACAATGTAACATAATATAATTGCTTTCACGTTACTATTGATATCTAAAACTTAAAATGAGCTAATATTAAGAATTTGAAACAAAAACATTTAAATTATTCCTCTTTATTCCCAAATCTCTAAAAGACCAAAAGAGTCCACGTAACGATCCGACCGGTCGCTTTGAGCTCTAGCATGCCGTTCGGCGGTTTGAGGCCTAGAGTAGCTTCACTTCATATTTTATGACTAGTACGCGTAGTCGGAATCAAATTTCGGGACGTTCAGAGTTGATTTGGATGGAAAATTCTAATTTTTGAAGCTTTAAGTTGGAAGAATTGACTAATGTTTGACTTTTGAGTAAACGACCTCGAAATCAAAATTTGAAGATTCCAATATGTTTGTATGATGATTTCGGACTTGGGCGTATGTTCGGGTTGAGTATCAGGTGGTGTGGCAGCATTTCGGCGCCTATTATGGAAAGTTGGCATTTTGAAAGTTTGATTTGAAGTAAATTATGGTGTTATCGATGTCCGTTTGGGGTTCCGAGCCTTGGAATAAGTTTGTATTGTGATTTATAGCTTATGCGTAATGTTTGGCATCATTTCGGAATGTTTAAGTATGATTCAGAAGCATTCGTCGAAGTTTGAATGTTTGAAAGTTAAAAGAAGGACTTTGATCGTCGATTCATAGTTTGGATGTTATTTGATGTGATCTGAGGCCTCGAGCAGGTTCATGTCATGTTTTGAGACTTGTTGGTATATTCGGTGATGAGCTGAAACATACACTTAAATTATGCTCACTAGTCAAAGATAGTATAGAATTATTATCGTCTCCATATGAGATTGGATTTAAATAGTGTTCGAATAATCTCCAGTTGATTACTATCCAGGAAAATTAACACTTGAATTGATAAATGTTACTACGGTGAACTACTAAAAATTAAGCAAATAACAATTTAACAATTGATCACAAAAGACAGCAGATGAGCAACAAAGAAATATCAATGAGAGGGATAAGGGTATTTGACTAGATAGGTGAAAGATAACCCACTCGGGATCCAATTCTTGAGTTAATTCACTCTATAATACGGTTGATTCTCATGAATTCAACCGATAATCAGATTGAACTTGAAGTTAATGTTTCAATTTCGATTAAGCGTTAATTCAATAATTAATCCAATTGAAGCACGATAAATAATTGCAACAATCAAGTGATGGTTATGATCTAAAGGGTAACTTCTCACGAATATTTTCCTATTTTCTAGTTCGATTAACAATTCAAGAGGCTCTTTCGATTACCTATTTGAATAACGAATTTAAACCAAAGCATAAGATGTGAAGAAATTCAATATCAAACCCCTCTTTCGATTCAGTAAAACAACAAATAACTCACAATACAAATTAAAGCTCCATCAATTAATTCTAACAATTATCAAGAATCGAATCCTTAATCACGTTATCGAAACACCGTATCTGTCAATACCCTAATGGAAATTACTCCATAACAATGGAGTAATACATCTCAAATAAGTTTAAGAAAAAAGAAAACATCAAAGTTAATGATTTCGATACAAACTCCTGTATTGCACCGATTGCAGGTTGTAATATTGATGAATTCTTGAGTCTTCTTGCCTTGGTTGGTTCTCCAATCTTTCGTAGGTCAAAAATCCCTTTAAAATCGTATTTTTAGTGTATTTATACCGTGTAGAAACAAGTCCGGACGAAACTACACTTTCCTAGCCGAACTTGGAAATCACTTTGACAATTTTGCACAGCCGCGCCGCACGCTGCGCCGTCCTATGGGGCGCGCTAGTGAGGAAATCCATAGAGCCCGCATTTTGCTTGTCAGACTATTTTTGCACTACCGCGCCATGCCTCACGGCGCCCCATGCAACACGGTAGTGGCTTTTTCTCAGAGTAAATTCATGTGTTCACTTTTTGACATCCGGACTTGGTCCTCGACTCCCGAACGTGATCCTGATTTTATTTCGTGGGCTTCTACTCAGACTTCAAAGCTCCAACTTGTTCGATTTCGCTCCAAATTACCTAAATAGCTCAGAATCATTTCCTACAAGGCATAGAACACATAATAAGTATAATTTACTATCAATTAAGCTCAAACACACGTAAAATGCAATAATTAGAGTGCAATACTAAGACTAAAACACGAGTTTCTATCCTAACACATTATGCCGAGAATGTTTAAAATCAACTAAGCACCCTATCATAACATCCTGACCTCAGTACTCGACTCAAAAGCACCACACACTTTTCACAACCTATTCACTTACTCTAACACAGAGGTCAAAGACTTTACCTTACCTTCACAAGTCATGTGCCCTCACACAAACAATAGAGAGTAGTTCCATAGACTGAATAAGACTGCTATTTTGCTTTGCAAACATACATGGTAAGTTTTAGACATCAACTGACATGCACATAATATCAACAAAAACCTCACTCACACATTGGCACATAACTCACTTAGGATCAGATCTTTCCCGACTCTCTAGTTAAAGCAGTTGAGCAGAGTTACGATCAAGCAATTTAAGGCACTTATCTAAGAGTCAAGAACTGAGCTTAGGCGTCATGACTAAGGCACTCACCACTCTCAAGGTATATGCAGTCAAGGAAAATTGCTTCAAATTAGCTCTATGACTCAAGATTCTCTATTCCTATAAAATAAAAACCTAACTACACCGGTTCAAGTAAAATGCTTGGAAAAGAACTGCAGCACAAAGAAAAACCAAGGAAAAATTACTACACTACCTAAGAAAGTAAAATAAAATAGAATAAAATAAAACAAAGGACATATTTTTGGATTTTCAATTTTTTTAATTTATTTTGATTTTTCTCGTTCGACTTCAAATCCCTCAAGAAGCCAGTCGATGAAATTCATCATCGGGAAGATTCGAAACTAAACAGTTTATTACTAACTATTACATGCCGATAGAATTCAGAGTTATGATTACAAACCATATTGTCTAAGAAAGCAAGAAACAAATCAAACAAAACCAACTCGTAAATAGAAAACAAGTACAAATACAATCAAATAGGAGCACCCCACACATAAGAAATTGCATTGTCCCCAATGCAAAACAGTAAAACAAGAGTGAAAAGGTAACTCCCTGAGCCCATGGCCTACTCCTCATCAATACCCTCAAAAGTGCGCAGGTACTCTTCATCATCAGAGGGAACAGAGTTGGCGTCCTCATCTGGTGGCATCTGTACTCCAGTAGTTAAGCCCAACCACTGTTGCGTGACCGCAAAGAGTAGATGATCCTCCTGCAGCTCTGCCAAGTCAACCTCCTCCCGTGCAGCGCGAGGGCGCATATTAGCAAATAGGAGTTGAAGTGTCTCCTCAACACGAACAAATCTATGATCTACAAGAACAACAAAAACAGAGGGTTCTGTCACAGTAGTGACATCAAAAGGCTTAAGAGGCCGCAAAACTGGAAACTCCCGATCATAATGGAACTCCTCCTCCACATGGTGGATCCTCAGAAGCCGCGTGATCATACTCGAGAAATATAGGCGGCGGGCCCCAAGTGGTCGTACTCGAGACATGTGCTCAAGCATAATCTTAACAGATCAAACTTCATCCGAGTCAAAATAGCATAATTGAGACACACCTTCAACCGGGAGACATCAATGTCGTTATGGGTAGGCATGATCTTTTCATTAATCAAACGGAGAATGACTATGTCAGGACGCTGGAAGTGGCACTTCTTCATATCTTTGTGGAACTCATTAGCATCTTGCGTCCATGTGGAAAGAGACCTCGCGCCACACAACTAGCATCTAATATCAGAATAGGGGGGCCGACGCAGCAACCTCAAGAACAACTTATGTGAATGCTTCGTGAATCCCATGATCTGATTTATTACGCGGGAAGAAAATAGAATCATCTTGCCTCGCACCTCCACTTCATACACTGCATCTAAACTGGCATCAAGTTGCCAGTTAGCATAAAACTCCTTAACCATATTCACGTTCACCGACTCATCGGGACGGAACAAGCTTTCAAAACCCATGTATCTGATGATTTTGTAAATCCTCGAGTATTTCCTGGCTAGCTTACCATCATCAATGCCAAATTTCGGGTCGGGACTCACCGCCGGAACAAAGGTCCGGTACCACATCCTAGCATGAGCTAGCATAACCCGAATTCCATATATGCAGTCTGGCACTGCATCTGCATCAGGATCAATACACTCCTCTTCCTCCTCCACTGGTGTGGGGGGAAGTGCCCGCCTACCTCCTCGACGGCTACTAGAGGCAATCTTTGAGGTACTTGTGTTAGAACGTTTGCTAGGACGGCGAGATATTGTACCTACACAAGACGAAGAACATTAGCCACAACACTTAAAACATAAACAGGACCAAACGAGGTAACCACCCCATACTTATGTTATTGGCATGTTCACAAGTACAATGTATATCGGGGACTCAGACTACCCCATTGAAAGCACACCACAAGTAATCATCAACCTACCCGACTACCAACATAACATTACAACAACATGACCACGAACTACATTAGTGTAAAAGATAAAATTAAGAAGCTAATCTAGTAATTAAGAAAAGAAGAAAAAGAAGTTAGTCTAATTCACTACTAACAAAATTAAGATACAAATACAACACTACACAAGCACATAGTATGAATCGGACACCCCATTTAGCACCTAGCAACACATTAGTATGAGGTGGTCAATAAATTAGCACTCGAGGCTAATAAATTAAAGTTTCACAACATACGAACATGACCTCTCACCCCACACTTATCATCTAGCATCACATCCCACAAAGCACTTTCCTTCAACATTAGCTATACTATACAATTTTATGTCACTAAGACATTTCAACAAACACATTGTGGGCATACTTTTCACCTTCTTATTTCAATTCAAAGTGGATTAGAATCATCATACAACCACATCAAAAACACCACTCACCACAACCACAACATCACCACATCTTTCCAATAGCATAAAATACACAATTTTACACAAAACTTCACCATTATTTGGCCACTTGGGAACCCCTATCAAGCTTCAACATAAATTAATTCCAACACCATCAAAACACACCAAAAATCACTCATATCATAAGAACAATGAAAACCCCACAAGTTTATGCAAGGTATTCGGCCAAAATAGAAGAATATAGCTAAAATATTAGCACAAAATAAAATACCTAGAGTTAGAGAATTTAAACTAAAGTTAACTAAAATCTACAATTAAACACTAAAAGAAGGAGGGGAAGAACTTACCTTGATGAGTGATGGAAGTGGGAGAATTGGAGGTGAAGAACTTTGAAGAAGAAGGAGAAGAATTGGGGATTTGGGGGTGAGTTAGAGAGGAGATGTTTGAAAGAGAATGAGAGATATGGTAGAAAATGGAAAACAATTGGGGGGGGGGGGGGAAGGGGGGAAGGGGGTGCGAATCCAATATAAAATCAGAGTATAATATTTTTATTTTTAAAAATATTAAGGGCCAAAATTTTTACACTGCCACATCGCTGGGCGCGATGCCCCGTGCGGCACGGTAGTGGGGTCTTCTAGAGAGCCATCTCTGACAGATTTTTTCCCTTTGACCAAGCACGACACCCCATGCGGCACGGTAGGCCACTTTTCTGAGAGTCCCGATTGTTTCTCACTTTTTTAGCCTATAGGTCGCACCCCAACTCTATTTGGTACTTATTTTGTATTCGAATCATGCTCATACCTATTAAAAAATTTATCAAAACTCCTAAACTACCATTATCTAACTAGTCTACAAAAGCAATAAAGAGGGTTAGAAGTAGTTATGAGTTATAGTCGTCAGCTTGACTCCGTCACTTAGGCTCATTTGATCACGATGCTGGAGGATTTCTTGTAAAATCCTCCAACAAGGTACTGTTTCAACCTGTGCACATTCACCTTCAAACTTTCTTTCCCTTCTACATCCGGTATTTCAATGGCACCATACGGTGGGATGTGTTTCACCACTTACGGACCTGTCCATCTTGATTTGATTTTTTCGGGGAACAACCTAAGTCTACTATTTTATAGTAAGACTCAGTCCCCTTCATGAAACTCCTTTGGCTTAATCAGACGATCATGCCACCTCTTTGTCATTTTCTTAAAGATTCGTGTATTTTCGTACGCGTCCAGTCTAAACTCATCCAATTCGTTCATCCGCGCCAACCTGTATTTACCTGCAATACTAAGATCAAGATTAAGCATCTTAATTGCCCAATACAATTTATGTTCTATCTCAACAGGTAGACAACATGATTTTCCATACACTAATTTAAATGGTGAAGTCCATATGGTTGTTTTAAACGCAGTTCTATACGCCCATAGAGCTTTATCCAACTTTGCCGACGAATCCTTACGAGAAGCACTTACCCTCTTTTCAAGAATTCATTTAAGTTCGCGGTTAGCCACTTCAACTTGCCCACTAGTTTGGGCATGGTACGGGGTTCCTATTTTGTGTGTGACCCCATACTTAGATAACAATACAGCGAACATGAATATTTATGGAAATAGTGGGATTTTAAGAGAGAAATATAGAGTATGGTATTTTTGGATGTTGACCACGAAATTGGATGTGAAATTGAGAATAAATTATATATTTGAGTTCATGATGTTATAGGTAAAGTTTATCTTTGAAAATATTCAGAATTCGGACACATGGGCCCGAGGGTTGACTTTGTCGACTTTTCGAGCGGGGTTGAAAATTATTATAAATTGTTAAATTATACGCATTTGCGTATATTTTGAATTATTTGTACTTTGTTTGACTAGTTTTGGAACGTTTAGCTTTGAGTTGAGGTGTTAGAGAGGCGTTGGAGCCGGTTACGAAACTTCGGAGCAGGGTAAGTTTTATGTCTAACCTTGTGAGGTGGAAACTACCCCTAGGTGATGTAATTGTTATGTGCTACTAGTTGTGGGTGCTACGTACGCACGAGGTGACGAGAGTACGTACGTAGCTAAAGCATGTTTATGCCCGGGCAGATTTAGGACTTTATCATGTAATATTTGAATTATTTGAACTCATTCTGCTGGCTTAATTTATTGAATTTATAATTGAAATTGATTTAGAAATATATGTATATATTAGGCCGAGCCTTATCACCTTGTGTTGTTGGCAAGTTATTTAAGAAACGGTAAAGGTTATATTTACTTTGTGCTCATGTATTGTATTGTAAGCACGTGTCTCGTAATTCGGTAATTTTCTTTCTTTCTTGTGGAGTGGGCCGAACGCCTCAACAGTATAATATATACATCTATGGTTCGTGCCGCTCGACCCTAGGCAGTGTACATATTATTCTGGATCGGGTCGAATGACCTCGGCATAATCGTGCGTTATTTCGCTGGCAGTCCGAATATTCACAAGATTATCCTTCCATTGATACCTGGAATTTTATATGGTATTTCTTATCCGTTTGATACCGTGACTTGATAAATCAGAGCTATTGATGTAGAATACAAGACTGAGAAATTCATACCTTTAAAAGAAATTTTTGGAAGATTATGTAACTTATAGATTTACCCCATTATTGTTGTGTGCTTCATATATGCTTATGATTTATTATATTTCTTTATTGGACCTTTAGCAAGTGTTGATGTCGACCCCTCCTCACTACTTCTCCGGGGTTAGGCTAGATACTTACTAGGTACGCGTTGATTTACGTACTCATGCTACACTTCTGCACTAAATGTGCAGGATCAGACAAGTTTATTTGGTGGTCACCTTGGCGCATAGGCGCATCTGCTGAGGAGACTTTATGGTGAGCTGCAAATTTCAGGCTACGTATCGCAGCCCACAGAGTCTCCATCGTATTACTTACTTTATCCTGTCTTATTTACATTCTAGACAGATGTTGTATTATTATTGTACTCCTTAGTAAATGCTCATGCACTTGTGACACCAGGTTTTGGTATATTCTAGTTGATGACTACAAATTTGTATATTATTATCACCTTTTATTTTTATTTTTCAGATTACTAGTTATGTACGTACCCGTGATTTTAGAGGTGTAAACTTCCTTACTTAATTACAATTATGATTTCAAAAATGAAAAATGAATAATTAAATTATTAGCTCACCATTGGCTTGCCTAACGGCGACGTTGGGTGCCATCACGACCTATAGTGGGTTTTGGGTCGTGATAACTTGGTATCAGAGCTCTAGGTTCACTCGGGTCTCACGAGTCATGAACAAGTCTAGTAGAGTCTTATAGATCGGTACAGAGACATATGTACTTATCTTCAAGAAGATACATGGCTGTTAGGAGCACTTCCCTTCTTGATTCCTCTTCGTGCGGTTTGATTCCATTGGAGTTTATGTCTTCATTTCCTTCCTACTCAATCTTATGCGATGTGGAGCGCTTGTTATCAATTGGGCATCGAGGCATTGTAGTGGTATTGCAGACGTGGTGCGAGATGTTTCTCCCTACGTATTCGGGCAAGCTATTATCGTCACTTTGTGGAAGGGTGTTCTGCCATTTTAGCCCAGTATCTGTATTTCCTATGGTTTCGAGGCTATGCACAGATTATTATGATATTCATGCATTTTATCACACAGTATTGGTGTAATGGTAGGGTGCTTGTTTATATGTCGAGGTACTAAATGACTCGAAAAGAGGATTTCTCAATGTATGGTCTAGAGGTTCGGCTTTTAATTCTAGCGGAGGAAAGAAAATCGGACTATGGATGTTCATGCTTTGGTTGATGGAGTAACGACACTTGATATTTTCTAGCATGGAGGAACCCTCAATTGTGATGTGGTTTTGTCGTCCTTGTTTAACACATTAAGGCTCGCATGTGTTATGGTCTTCTTGATTTGCCTTCGGGGCAGGGTGTTGTGAAATGGTGCCTGAAAAGCGGTTGTTAGAGATGGAAGTGTGTAGCAGTTTCAGAATCGAATCGGTGTTTCTAATACTGTTGGCTCGAGAAAGATGATCTTCGAGGAGGCTTAGAGTTGGTAGCAAATTTATCAGTTCAGGTGCTACAAAGATGGATTTTAATTTGAGGCAGTAATTGGGCAGCGAAGAATGATGAAGGACATGGTGGGAGGTGTCTCGCGGTATTTGGAAAGCAAAGGTCGAGAGGTTGCTTAAAGGAGATAATTTAACCGAAGTGGGCGTGGCAGAGTAGCGTATGGATTCTGTGGTTGGATAGCCATGTGCCTTGAGAAAGTTTAGAGCAATTTGGGAATCATGGTGGCAAGTGACTAGGTCTACGTACTTTATTTGGAATGGTGGCTACTGTACTAAGGAAGATTGAATACGACAGAAAGGAGTTTCCTTGAAATGAAGAAGGGTGTAAAAACTTGATTATCGTTTTGGATGCAACATGACTTTGAGTTTGGAATGTAATGTCAAAATTTCAGTTGATGTCAATGGGGAATGGACTGACTTGTACAGTCGGTGGATGAGCATGGGCTCAGGATGGTTTATTGATTTCGTAGTAGTTATACCCAGTGCAATGTCATGGGAAGATGTCGGTATGGAAATTCCACAGGTGAGTTATCTCATGTGAGCAGGTCAGCGGTTGCATGATTTATGATGAAGCATCTACGAGGAGTTCTACTTATTACCCAGCGGGAGGTCAAATAGCTAATTTTGGCTGATAATTTGGGATGTTTTAGGAAGAGTTTAATAAGAGATTTCGAGAGGTTTGGCGAGTTAATGGTGCGAGATCATAGTAATTGGGAAGGAGGAATCTTTGTGGATTCTAGATTTATGTGCTTGTAGCTTAAAGTTAAGTGAGGGAGCCCACCGACTACGATTGGATCGCATGGTTGTCTGCTTGTGCGATTTTTGGTTAGCGGTGCATTGGTGGATTATTTATGACTAAGAAAAGAAAACATCAGGGGTAATTCGAGAAAAGAACTTGTTGAATGTGTGCTATATTTGGCCTTATCGATTCATGTGTAGGTTTTAGGAAGACTCGAAGTTTATGCTTCTTGTGGCGGTGATGTACCAGGAAAAGAATTCATCCGGATACTTCTTCGGGAGTGTTCATGTGCTAACAGAGCATTGGAGTTTGATTATACTCGGGATCAGGTCAGAGTGGGTGACTCTCAATAGTGGCTTTAATGGGTTTAAGGATGTAAGCGCGACGTCTAAGGATTTTGGGTCCGTTGTGTGGTTAAGGATCGAGTTTTTTCAGTGGGTATTGAGACAATGTGATCACGTGATCTGGATTACTCGGGATAAGTATTGATCATGTTTCGTTATGTTTTTTAATGGAGCTATTATTATTTCTAAGGCAGGTCAAGAGTAAACTGGAGGAAGTTGGGTTGGTTGGTAAAGGTTTGAATCAGCATGATTGTGACAATGATTAGTTCCTTCGGCACGTTAAGTTATACAAGTGGTTAGTGGTTGTACGTGGTCTTGACAACCACCATAATTTGATTGATTTGGGAGGTATTTGATTCTAATGGACTTGTTATGTGTCAATAGATCACGGAAGAGTTATGACGGTTTAGACCACGACTTGAAGTTTGTATTTTCTGCGGTTATGGGGATTTAGATGCGTGTTTCAATGGTTCTTCTGAAATGAGTTAAGTGAAAGGTTCCTAGCCAATTAAGTGGTTATTCTACTAGTGGTTCAGGGGTTATGATGAATTCTTGTACTCTCGCATAGCGACATGATAGGTGCAGTGAGCGGCATGTGAATTAGAAGTGGAGGATCAAGGTTGCGGTTCGATGTTGGCAAGAATGTCACGAGCTCGGAGGAGTGGGGGAAAATTTTTAGATGTTTAGAGTTAGCTAGAATTATCTTAGTGTCTCCTGAGAACGGTGTCTGGGGTAAGAGGCATCATGTATTGATTTGCGAATTCTTGACTAGCACTATGGAAATAGCATGGTCGATGGCCATTAATGTTCGGATTTTACTACTTGATGCGAAAGATTGTGTGGGTATATCCCACGAGGAGATCGTACAAGTGTAACATGTTAGTCACTTGATTGTTAAAGATTGAAACCAAGTATGGAGATTATGGTACTATCACTAATGTGAGAGTTTATGCCTGGAAGGCACTCTATTCCTTTGGTTGTGGACTGTGGGAGTTTGTTCCGGATTAGACGGTTGCTCATGTGTGTCATGATTAGGTCTATTGTGGATCCTTGGAAGGTTGTGGCCCAGTATGGTATGATCATAATCGGCTTGAGGTCCGTTGGTTGGTCTAATGTGAATGAGTGCTCTATGTCAGGTCAGATGTGTTCATTCGACATATCATTGCTTATGGAAGAGTCTTCAGACGTTGGATTTATTCTCGTCGTCAGCTATTTCATGTAATACTCTATTGTGCCAGGTCGGTTGTGAGTCGGCTTGATTATTCGCACATGTGTTGTGATCCCGTGTAGCTTGTGGTGTTATATGAGCAAGATGGCTCTCGAGATGTAGGTCATTTATTGCACCTGAGTCATGCTTGGGGTTTTGTAGCGTATGGCACTATCCGTCTCCCCAGGGTTGTATTATGCACTTGGCATGCTTGTGGTCGATATTCGGGCATTTCGTAAGTATAAGCATTTCGGCTTGATGGGTGTTACCTTATTGAGTGTTATGAGTGGATCGGGTGGCATGCCGCCACGAATATATTGTTTGGATTGGGTGGCATGCCGCACGGGTATGTTATATGGATCGGGTTGCACGCCACCACAGTGATGATGTCATGACTAGATTGGGTTGCACGCCGCAATAATATCATATTTGGATCGGGTTACACGCTGCAACAGCGTCATATTTGGATCAGGTTGCATGCCACAACAGTGAGATGTTAAGTACGGTTCCTTATACTTATTTTGTGTACCTTGTTTCCATATCTGAGATAGATCCATAGCATCGGTTTGGCCGTTTTATTCGTTACGCGGGCTGGATGGTTCTTTGCCAAAGTTCGTTCTTCCCTATGGGTCACATTCGAGTTGTAGCTAGTTGGCGCTTTGATGGTGCGTATGAGATTTTAGACAGTGTGTGAGGTGGCTTATTTCCCGAGCAGCTTATACTGGGTGAGACGAGGTTATTGGACCTGAGGTCATTGCGATCGAATTTATGTAGGGTATATTAAAGAGAAAATATCGTTATTCAGTTCAGAATGAGGTAATGATTCTTGTCAGGTGGAGAGACCCCCATGATTTATCTATTTGGCAGGTGGTAATGAGTTTCAACGCATCTCTTTTGTCTTGGCGTCATTGCGAGAGTTGGAACATGGCTTATATGTGTCCTGAGGTGTATTGCGGACATCAGATTCGTAGAATTTCAGCTATTGTGGTCGGAGGATATTATTATGGGTAGATGACTTATGTAGTGCATGGTGTGATTTCAACATAGGTGCATGATCAGGTTTTGGTACAGTGTGTAGGGATTGATGCGTTGTTCGTATGTTAGAAAGGGGTCTCGTGGAGAATTCCGGATGTTGGAATTTGGTTCCAAGGCTTGTTAGCCAAGGTTATAGGGAGGATCTTTAGTCTGGCTTGAGCTAATGTACTCACATGAGTTGTGGTGACACAAGCACGTGCACGAGGTGCTAAACAGTGATTTTGGTGGCTTGGAAACAACTCTTGGCACGTTCAGGGACAAACGTATGTTTAAGTGGGGGAGAATGTAACGACCCGGCTGGTCGTTTTGAGTATTATAACCCCTTTCCCCCATTTACTGCTCAATTAGCTTCGCTTCATGTTTTATGACTTGTACGCAAAGTTGGAATCGAATTTCAGGAAGTTCAGAGTTAATTCGGATAAAAAATTCTAATTTCGGAAGCTTTTAGTTGGAAGAATCGACTGAGGTTTGACTTTTGAGTAAACGACCTCGGAATCTAGATTTGAAGGTTCCAATAGGTTTGTATGATGATTTCGGACTTGGGCGTATGTTCGGGTAGAGTATCGGGTGGTCTAGGAGCATTTCGGCGCCTATTATGGAAAGTTGGCATTTTGAAAGTTTAAGAATTTCTAAAGTTTGATTTGAAGTGAATTTTGGTGTTATCGATGTCCGTTTGGGGTTCCAAGCCTTGGAATAGGTTTGTATCGTGATTTATAACTTGTACGTTAAGTTTGGCGTCATTTCAGAATGTTTAAGTATGATTCAGATGCGTTCGTCGAAGTTTGAATGTTTGAAAGTTAAAAGAAGGATTTTGATCGTCGATTCGTAGTTTGGTATGGTCTGAGGCCTCGAGCAGGTTTGTGTCATGTTTTGGGACTTGTTGGTATGTCCGGACGGGGTCCCGAGGGGTTCGGGTGAGTTTCGGGGTGGTTTCAGACCATTTCTGGGACATTTTTAATTGCTGATTTTTTGCTACAACACTGTGCATTGCGATCGCGGACATTGGATCGCGTTCGCGAAGGGAAAATGGGAGAAAGGGGTCTGTGAATTTCATTCGCGGAGGCAAATTCGCGTTCGCAAAGAAGAAATTTCTGCTGCACAAGGCTGACTTTGAAAGCTTATATTTTGCAATTTATAAGGAATTTGGAGATGATCCAAAAATGAAAGTGGTAGCCCTTGGTGTCTAGTATCCAGAAAGTCAATCCATTTGACATTTGGAGTTGTGTACAAATAGTTTTGACCATTATACTAGAGTCTGTGTGGAGGAGTTGGGCAGCTTGTTCTTCACAATCGCGAAGGGAAATTTTGAGCTGAGAAAAGTTGTGCTTCGCGATCGCGAAGGGTAAATACCTGGGCAGAAGCTATATATAGAGGGTTTGGCTCATTTTCACCTCATTCCTTTCATGGGAGCCGACTTTGGGGCGATTTTGGAGTGCCATTTTCATGATCAAACTTTAGGTAAGTGATTTCTACACCTTGTGAGTTAAATACATGGTTTATCTGTGGATTAAAACATGAATATTTATGAAAATTGTGGGATTTTAAGAGAAAAACCTAGAATATGGTATTTTAGGGTGTTGATCACGAAATTGGACGTGGAATAGAGAATAAACTATATATTTGAGTTCGTGATGTTATGGGTAAAATTTATCTTTGAAAATGTTTGGAATCCGGGCACGTGGGCCCGAGGGTTCACTTTGTCGACTTTTCTAGCGGGGTTGAGAATTATTATAAATTGTTAAATTATACGCATTGGAGTATATTTTGATTGATTTGCACATTGTTTGACTAGTTTTGGAACGTTTGGCTTTGAGTTGAGGTGTTAGAGAGGCGTTGGAGTCGATTATGGAACTTCGGAGCGAGGTAAGTCTTCTGTCTAACCTTGTGATGGGAAAACTACCCCTAGGTTATGTAATTGTTATGTGCTACTAGTTGTGGGTGCTACGTACGCACGAGGTGACGAGAGTCCGTACGTAGCTAAAGCATATTTATGTCCGGGTAGACTTAGGACTTTATCATGTAATATTTGAATTATTTGAACTCATTCTGCTGGCTTAATTAATTGAATTTATAATTGAAATTGATTTAGAAATATATGTATATATTAGGCCGAGCCTTATCACTTTGAGTTGTTGGCAAGTTATTTGAGAAACGGTAAAGGTTATATTCACTTTGTGCTCATATATTGTATTGTAAGCACGTGTCTTGTAATTCGGTAATTTCCTTCCTTTCTTGTGGAGCGGGCCGAACGCCTCGACAGTATAATAGATACATCTATGTTTGTGCCGCTCGACCCTCGGTAGTATACACATTAATCTGGATCGGGCCGAACGACCTCATCATATTCGTGCGTTATTTCGCTGGCAGTCCGAATATTCACGAGATTATTCTTTCACTGATGCCTGGCATTTTATATGGTATATCTTATCCGTTTGATACTGGTACTTGATACATCTGAGTTGTTGAGGTAGAATACAAGACTGAGAAATTCATACCTTTAAACGAAATTTTTGGAAGATTATATAACTTACAGATTTACCCCATTATTGTTGTGTGCTTCATATCTGCTTATGATTTATTATATTGCTTTTTTGGACCTCTAGTAAGTATCGATGTCGACCCCTCGTCACTACTTCTCCGGGGTTAGGCTAGATACTTACTGGGTGCGCGTTGATTTACGCACTCATGCTGCACTTCTGCACTAAATGTGCAGGATCTGACAAGTTTATTTGGTGGTCACCTTGGCGCATAGGCGCATCTGCTGAGGGAACTTTATGGTGAGCTGCAAATTCCAGACTACGTATCGCAGCCCACAGAGTTTCCATCGTATTACTTACTTTATCCTGTCTTATTTACATTCCAGACAGATGTTGTATTATTATTGTACTTCTTAGTAAATGCTCATGCATTTGTGACACCGGGATTTTGGGATATTCTAGTTGATGACTATGGATTTGTTTATTATTATCACCTTTCATTTCCTTTTTCAGACTACTAGTTATGTATGTACCCATGATTTTAGAGGTGTAAACCTCCTTACTCAATTACTATTATGATTTTGAAAATAATAAAATGAATAATTAAGTTATTATTTCACCGTTGGATTGCCTAACGACGACGTTGGACGCCATCGCGACCTATGTGAGTTTTGGGTCGTGACAGTCCATTTTTTAAATCTCGCGGTATTTGATAGTAGTTATCTGAAGCATCGTGATAAAAGATTTTTTGTGTGCAACTTGTTTTTTTTAATATTAGGTCATAGAAATAACCGCAGTTTTAGAAAGATATTCTCTTGGAAGCTTTCAAAAATCACAATAAGACATGAGAGAACTTTTTAGCTAAAATTTCATTCTTTATGAAGCTAATATTTATTATTTTTAGAAACTTACACTTTTTTGTTTACTTTTTATTTTATAATCCAAGAATATTACTTAATAATATTTATGTGTAATATTTTAAAAATATATTTTACACTAATACAAAATATTTATTTAATTTTTTAAATATTTAGGACATGAAAACTTACACTTCCTTATTTGAATTATGTACCTAAAATTTAGGACCTTAAACTCAATTAGAATTTTACCTAAAAATTGTTTAAAAGGTTAGTTATTTGGAGCGTTAATTTTAACAATCCTATCCTTCTTCGAAAACTTATAATTACCAATTTCGTTGTCTTTGTTTTGAAAACATATAATTAATATATTATTTACTACTTAATCTATCTCTACTATATTAAAAGTACAAAGTCCCTTAGAGAAATGTCATTCGCCTTCTTTGACCTTTAAGATAGATTTATATTGGGTAAAATTATAATTGAAATTTAATTGCTTACCTAAAATTTAGGACTTTAAAATAAGCTAACTTTTATTTTTTTAAATCTTTCTTTATTTAAGCTATCTACAAACTCCTAATATTTAGGAATCTAAATTGAGTAAAATTTAGTTATAAATTGTTTTTTCCTTTTTTTGAATCGTGTACCTATTTTTGTCAAATTTGACCCTTTCATGTTTATAAGTTTCACCTTTGGAATTGTAACGAAAGCCTTTTGCAAATTTTTGTCTTTGTTTTAATTTTTTAGGATTGAACACATAAATGTCTTTCGCCTTTTTTACCATTTAAAGATAAACTTTATATTGGACAAAATTATAAATGATTAATTTCTTACCTAATATTTAGGACTTTAAAATAAGCTAACTTTTATCTATTAAATCTTTCTGTATTTAAGCTATCTAGAAACTCCTAATATTTAGGAATCTAAATTGAGTAAAATTTACTTATAAACATTTTTTTTCTTTTTTGAATCGTGTACCTAATTTTCTCAAATTTGACCCTTTATGTTTATAAGTTACCCGTTTGGAATTGTAACGAAAGCTTTTTGCAAATTTTTGTCTTCGTTTTAATTTTTTAGGATTAAACACGTACGAATCATTAGTATGTTTTCAAAATTCATGTAACGACCCGATCGGTCGTTTTGAGATCTAGCGCGTCGCTTGGCGGTTTGAGGCCTTGGATAGCTTCGCTTTATGTTTTATGACTTGTACGCGTAGTCTGAATCGAATTTCGGGAAGTTCAGAGTTGATTCGAATGGAAAATTCTAATTTCGAAATCTTTAAGTTGGAAGAATTTACTAAGGTTTGACTTTTGAATAAATGACCTCGGAATCAGAATTTGAAGATTCCAATAGGTTCGTATGATGATTTCGGACTTGGGCGTATGTTCGGGTTGAGTATCGGGTCGCCCGGGTGCATTTCGACGCTTATTGTGAAAAGTTAGCATTTTGAAGGTTTAAGAATTTCCTAAGTTTGGTTTGAGGTGGACTTTGGTGATATCGATGTCTGTTTAGGATTTCGAGTCTTGGAATAGGTTCGTATCGTGATTTGTGACTTGTGCGTAAAATTTGACGTCATTCCGGAATGTTTTGATATGATTCGGACACATTCCTCGAAGTTTGGAAGTTTGAAAGTTGAAAGAAAGATTTTATCGTCGATTCATGATTTTTATGTTATTTGTTACGTTTCAAGCCTTTGGATAAGTTTGTATAAGGTATTGGGCCTTGTTGGTATGTTCGGACGGGGTCCCAAGGGGTTCGGGTGAGTTTCGAGGTAGTTTCGGACTATTTGTAGGCCATTTTTAATTGCTGGATTTTGGCTACAACAGTGTGCATTGCGATCGCAGACATTAGATCGTGTTCACGAAGAGCAAAATGGGAGAAAGGGGTCCGTAAATCGCATCCGCGGAGACAAATTCGCGTTCACGAAGAAGAAATTTTTGCTGCACATGGCTGACTTTGGAAGCTCATATCTTGTAATCTATAAAGAATTTAGAGATGATCCAAATATGAAAATTGTAACCCTTGGTGTCTAGTTTCCCGAACGTTAAACCATTTTTCATTTAGAGTTTTGTACAAAATGTTACAACTATTATACTAGAGGCTGTCTGGAGGAGTTGGGTAGCTTGTTCTTCGTGATCGCAAAGGTCAATTTTGAGCTGAGAAAGTTGTGCTTCACGATCGCGAAGCATCTTCCACGATCGTGAAGGGTAAATACCTGGGCAATAGCTATATTTCCGGGGTTTTAACCATTTTATCATAGTTGGAGCTATGGAGCTCGGATTAAAGTGATTTTTGAAGCGATTTTCGCCATATGGATGGGGTAAGTGTTCTCTACTCGGTTTTGATTATATTTCATGAATCTATCCTCGTTTTCAGCATTTGGTTGATGATTTAAAAATAGAAATTGGGGGGTTTTGTCTAAAGTTTTATAGAGTGAATATTTGAGTTTTGAACGTCGATTCAGAGTCGGATTTGAATGAAACTAGTATGGTTGGACTCGTAATTGAATGAGTTATCGGATTTTATGATTTTTGTTAGGTTCCGGACATGTGGGCCTGGGGTTGACATTATTGACTTTTAGAACAGAGTTGAGAATTGTTATAAATTAATTTATTACGAGTATTAGAGTATATTTTTATTGGTTTACACATTGTTTGACTAGTTTTGAAGCGACGGACATCGATTTGAGGTGTTAGAGTAGTGTTGGAGCCAGTTATGGAACTTCGGAGTGAGGTAAGTCTCCTGTATAACCCTGTGATGGGGATTTACCCGTATGTGTTATATTCTTATGTGCTACATGTTGTGGGAGCTACGCACGTATGAGGTGATGGGTGTATGTGCGTATACTAGAATTCCTGATTAAGTCCGGGTAGACTTAGGTTCACGCCATGCTATAATTGTACTATTTGACTCATCTTTGCCCGTTTAATTCCTTTATTTTACGTTATGACTTGAGACTACACTTGCATAGGGTGATAGACTCGCTATTGTAGAGATGTGACGAGCTACTTGATAATCCGCAGAATAATTTTTGATTACCTTATGATTTTTTCCTGCGTTGTGCGTATTCGGCAGGATTCTTATTCTAATGGGATCGGGTCGTTCGACTCGGCAGGATTTTACACCACACTATTATAGGAGCGGGCCGTTCGGCTTGGTAGTATAATAGATGCATCTATGGTTTGTGCCGCTCGACCCTCGGTAATGTACATGTTATGATGGGATCAGGCCAATCGCCTCGGCAGTATCATATTCTTTCTGAGATATGGTCGTACGACCTCGGCATAATCGTGCGTTGTATCGCTAGCAGTCTGAATATTTACGAGATTTTCCTTCCACTGATGCCTTGAATTTTATATGGTAATTCTTATCCGTTTGATATTGGCACTTGATATTTTCCCGAGCAGTTGAGATAGGATACGAGATTGATAAGTTTATATCACTAAAAGAAATTTTGAAAGATTATGCTGATTACCGTTTTATCCTACTATTACTTTTGTGCTTCATATTTGTTTAGGATTTAGTATACTGCTTTATTGGACCTCTAGTAAGTGCCGGCGTCGATCCCTCGTCACTACTTCTCCGGGACTAGGCTAGATACTTACTGGGTACGCATTGATTTACGTACTCATGCTACACTTGCTGCACTTATTGTGCAGGTATATATATGTTTGTGTTTTTAGTGTTTGATGCAGTATATATATATATGGTTTATAGTGGTGTAGTTTGTGGAATTTGATGGGACTTTGCAAAGACTTTATGATGAGCTGCATTCCATGTTACGATCCGCAGCATACAGAGTCTCCATAAGAGTTATTTATATTCTCATGTCTAACTTGTATTCCTGACACATGTTGTATTATTATTGCACTCCTTAGTAGATGCTCATACACTTGTGACACTAGATTTTGGAGGTTCCTACTGGATGTTCATTAATGCAGTCCACGTAATCATTATCATTTCACCTTGTAATTTATATTTTATACAGAAATTGAAAAATAAAATCACAGGTTTTCTACAAGTGCCAGATTTTACTCTACTTATCTAATGAAATTTATGATTTCAAAAATAATAAAATGAGTAACTAAGTTGATTAATCATCGTTGGCTTGCCTGGCGGCGGCGTTAGGCGCCATCACGACCTATAGTGAATTTTGGGTCGTGACAGCTCGGTATCAGAGCTCTAGGTTCACTTGGGTCTCGCGAGTCATGAGTAAGTCTAGTTGAGTCTTGCGGATTGGTACAGAGACGTTTGTACTTATCTTTAAGAGGTTACAGTGCTATTAGGAGCACTTCTCTTTTTGATTCCTCGTCGTGCGATTTGATTTCCATTAAAGCTTATGCATGCATTCCCGTCCTACTCATTTTTATACGATGTTGAGCGCTTGTGTCAATTGGACATTAAGGAGTTGTAATGGTACTGCATACATGGTGCAAGATGTTTCTCCTTGTGTATTCGGGAAGGCTGTTATCGTTGCCTTGCGGAAGGGTGTTATATCGTTTCAGCCCTGTATCAGTATTTTCTATGGTTTCGAGGTTGTGCGTAGATTTTTATGACATTTGTGCGTTGTTATCATGCGGTGTTATTGTGGAATGGTGCCTGAGCAGCGATTACTAGAGATAGTGGTGCAAGGCGGCTTCAGAGTCGAATCGATGTATCTAACATTGATGGCTCGAGAGGGATGATCTTTATGGAGTCTCAAAGTTGGTGGAAATTTACCCATTATGGTGCTACAAAGATGGATTATGATTTGAGGCAGTATTTTGGGCAGCGAAGGATGAGGAAGGACATAGTGGGAGGTGTCTCGTGGTGATTGAATCGCTAGCAGGTGAATTATGAACAACAGAGGCCGAGAAGTTGAATAAGGAGATGGTTTAATCGAAGTGGGAGTGGCAGAGTAGCATACGGATTCTGTGGTAGGAGAGACACGTGTCTTGAGAAGAGTTTAGAGTGATTTGGGAATCATGGTAGGCAGTGACTAGGTCTACAGATTTTATTTGGAATGGTGGCCATTGTGCCGAGGAAAGTTGAACATGACGGAGAAAAGTTTGCTTGGAGTGTTTAGGGGTGTAAAATCTTGATTATCATTATGGGATGCGATGTGACTTCGAGTTTGGAATGTATTGTCGGACTTTCGGTTGATGTCAATAGAAAATGAATAAACTCTTACAGCTGGTGGACGAGCATGGGCTCAGGAAGGTTTACTGATTTCATTGTAGTTGTACCCAGTGCAGCGTCGTTGGAAGATGTCCGTATGAAATTCCACTGGTGGGCTATCTCCTATGAGCAGGTCAGCAGTTGCGTGATTTCTGATGAAGCTTCTACAAGGAGTTCTACTTACTATCCAGCAGGAGGCTGAATAAGCAATTGTGGCTGATAATTCGGAATGTTTTATGAAAAGTTTAAAAAGAGGTTTCGATAATTTGGCGGGTTAACGGTTCGATATCATGGTGATTTAGAAGGAAGAATCTTTGTGGGTTTTAGATTTGTGTGATTGTAACTTAAAGCTAAGTGGGGGAACCCACGGTCTACGATTGGATCACGTGGTTGTCTGCTTGTGCAGTTTTCGGTTATTGGTATATTAGTGAATTATTTATGACTAAGAAAAGAAAAACGTTATGGGTAATTCGAGCAAAGGACTTGAAGAATATGTGCTATATTTCGCTTTATCGATTTATGTGCAGGTTTTGGGAAGACTTAGAGTTTATGCTTCTTGTGGATGTGATATACAAGGAAAATAATTCATCCAGTTGCTTCTTTTTTGAACTAATATCAAACAAAAAAATTCAATTCACTTCTTTCTAAAACTATTCATATACAAAAAATTAAATTTCAAATTGATAAAACCCATATGGTACATAAATTTATTTTCATAAGAAAAATATAGGCGAAAAGAGAAATTAGAGATAGAACAAAATCGATTATATCAAATTGGTTAAGTGCAAACTTGAAACAATAAGGGTGAAACAGTAGAAGACAAAATGTTTTCTATATGAGTTGTAAATTTTTTTGATTCATTCCAAAGAATAGCAACTCCCTATATTTTCTATACATTATTTCTTGTAAAATACTAACTCAATATTGGCGGAGGAAATACCAGAAAACAATAATAATAATAAGGCATTCAGACTTATGTCAGGCATATTACTTTTTTTTAAAAAGAATTTATTTTACAACTCAAACACATTATTTAGTTTATATACGAGAGATAGAGAAAGATTTTTTCAAAATTATATATTCATAAATGTAGGATATACACGCAAAGCACGTACCCTAAAACTAGTATATAGATTGATAATTAGTCCAAGCCTTTCTTGTATATTTTCAGTTGCAATTCACACATCAATTTTAGTTTATCAACATTTTGAGAGAGAAGTAAGTTTTGTGTGTGATTTATAGCCTGTTTGAGCAAGATTCTAAAATGAGCTTATTTTGAATTATTTTTCTCAAAAGTACTTTTCAAAAAATATTTTTGGTTAGAAACATTTTGTGTTTGGCTAATTAATTTTAAAAATATTTTAAGCAATAATTAGTATTTGGTCAAGTGATTCTAAGTATTTTTCTCAAAAATATTTTTGTAACTAAACTACTTTTTCTGCTTATCAAAAACTGCTTCTGCTTCTGCTTTTCCTAAAAAATACTTTTTTTCATCCGAACGCTTGGCTAGACATCTTTGTTTACCCTTAAAAAAGGGATAACAATTAAATTTATACGCGGTTTTAAGGATATGTCAATTAATTCAATACAAGCGATTAATGACGTTAGATTAAGAAAATAAAAGACGTAATATATGACCAAACCAATGATAAGAATGAGTCCAACCTGCCTTCGATTCCGAGCTAACGCCTATAAAGAACTTATGAACAAGAACAAGAACTTTGAATAGCTTTCAGAAACAAAAGTATATTTCCTTGGTATGCGTGTTACAGTGTGTCTAATGAACAATAAGCTTCCCTTTTATATAGTAGGGGAGTTTTACCCTAAGTACAATCCTAAGAAATGTAAAAATCTTCCTCTTCGCTAATCACTGATTTTCTGTCGATACGGGCTGAGATTCACGTCGTGATATCCGGTTTGACATGAATATCACAACCCTTTGTTAGTCATGAGTGGTTGTTTGGTAATGCTCTCCGAAGTCTCAGGACTCGAACCGGACCCGGAGGACGTGGTCCTGATGCCTCCAAGGGTAGGTGTTTTACTCGACCCCCGATACGAGGGGCTCCTTGCTCTGATTTTGATTCCTTATGTTCACGCCACTGATCCATTTGCCTTACCGGGAAATCGAGATGCTCACTGAACTCGATTTTACCGGTATAAAGATAGTCCCCTTATTTCCCAGAGAGCAGGCTTGCCGAAACGATGGGAAACGACAGATATTCTCCGGTTCCTTCCTTCGTACGTTACGATGAATGAGCCAAAACGTCTCATCCGTCGCGTCGTTATGACTTCGGACACGTGTCGCTCATCGGCTGGTTGCTCCTGAATGCGAAACATCGGTTGTTTCCCTATAAAAGCTTCCTCTCTTTGTTCGTTTTCTACTTTTTGACTAAATTATTACCTTTGAGATTTCTAGCAGTCATCAAACCTTCTTCAAACCTTCATATCTTCACCTTTGTTCTTCAATTTTCATAGAGATTTTCAGATTTTTACCCAGATTTTCTTCAAATCTTCATACTCTATTCCTCATCTTTTGTAATGACCCGGCCGGTCTTTTTGAGTATTATAGCCCCGTTCCCCTATTTTCTGCTTAATTTATGCTTTATAGTTTATTTATAGCTTATCGGGTTAGTTAGTTCGGGTCCGGAAGGAATTCGGAGTGAAATAAGATACTTAGTCTCATAATTAAAAATTTAAGTTAGAAAAGTCGACCGGATGGGGACTTATATGTAAACGACCTCAGATTCGAATTCTGATAATTCCAATAACTCAGTATGGTGATTTTTAGACTTAGGAGAGTGTCCGAAAAATTATATAGAGGTCCGTAGTGGAATTAAGCTTGAAATGACAAAAGTTAAATTTTTGGAAAGTTTGACCGGGGTTTGCCTTTATGATATCAGGGTCGAAATCTGATTCTGAAAATTTGAATAGGTCTGTTATGTCATTTATGACTTGCATGCAAAATTTGAGGTCAATCGAACGTGATTTGATAGGTTTCGGAGTCGTTTGTAGAAATTAAAATTTTCAAAGTTCATTAGGCTTGAGTTGGGGCGTAATTCATGGTTTTAGCGTTGTTTGAGGTGATTTAGGGATTCGACTACGTTCTTATCATGTTTTAGGACTTGTTGGTATATTTGGTTGAGGTCCCGGGGGCCTCGGGTGAGTTTAGGATGGTTAACGGATCAAAATTTGGGCTTAAATAGTTGCTCGAATTTTCTGATATCTGTATCTGATTTCCTAATACGCGATCGCGTGAATGCGTCTGCGATTGCCTAGGCTTAGTTGGTGAGTTGAGTTTTTGTGCTTCGCGATCGCGTGGGGATATTCGTGATCGTGTGAGGTTAATTGAGGGCTGCTGAGATTTGTGCTTCGCGATCGCGTGAGGAGGGATGCGATCGCATAGCTTTGAGATTTTGTGACTCGCAAACGCGTAAAGAAGGTCGCGTTCGCGTAGAGTAAGTGGAGCGGAGGTAGAAGTCACGCATTTTGTGCTTCGCAATCGCGTGGGCGAGTCCGCGATCGCGTAGGTCTGTGATGTTATGCATCGCAATCGCGTGGGAAAGTCCACGATCACGTAGGGTTAAATCTGGGCTGTGGAAAACTGTTCTTCGCGATCGCGTGGGAATGTTCGCGATCGGAGCAAATGTCTGGGCAGAGAGTTAAAGTTCTAAAAATCCCATTTTCCATATTTGACTGATTGGAGCTCGGGAAGAGGCGATTTTTGGGAGATTTTCAGAGAAAATAATGAGGTAAGTATTCTTAACTCAATATTGATTAAATTACCCGAATCTATGGTTGTTTTGATCATTTAAGGGGTGAATTAAGTTAGAAAAATTTAGAAAACCCTCTTGGTTTAAATTCAAGATTTGAAGGTCGAGTTGAGGTCGGATTTTGGTAAAATTGGTATGGTTAGACTCGTGATTGAATGAGCTTTCGGATTTTATAACTTTTGCCGAGTTCCGAAATATGGGCCCCACGGGCGATTTTTGAGCTAAATTTTAGATTTTTATGGAAAATTAGTATTTTCTCACGGAATTAATTCCAATAAATTTTATTAACTGAAACGAATTATTTGTGGCTAGATTCGAGACGTTTGGAGGCCAATTCACGAGGCAAAGTCTTAGCGGAATAAGAATTTCACAGTTTGAGGTAAGTAACAGTTTTAAATTTGGTCCTGAGGGTATAAAACCCCGGATTATGTGTTATGTGAGTGGTTTTGAGGTGACACACATGCTAGGTGACGGGCATGTGAGCGTGCACTGTAGGAATTGTGACTTGGTCAAATTCCTTGGAACTGTGTAGTTGAGTTATCTGTTGATATTCGTACATTCTCTACGTGATAGGGAAAAATTGAGCTGAGACTCGTATTAAAAATCATGTTTAGACATATGTTGTTATTATTGGTACCTAGGGTCATTTCTGTGGTTGAATAATATTTTCAAATTGTAATTTTTCACTAAGTCATGTTTATTCATTTTATATCATACCTTAATCTCTCTTATTATTATCGATGCATCATATCACTATTTTTGGGCTGTTTATCATGATTTCTGAGAGCCCGAGAGACTGGAGAGGTTGATGATTGAGTGAGGCCGAGGGCCTAATTGTGAGGATATTTATGGATCTGGTTGCACGCCGCAGCATGTTTATTTATTTATGCCATGATTGGCTTGATATAGCGCTTGGGCTGAAGGAGCCCCTACAGAGTCTGTACACACCCCCAGTGAGCGCAGGTACCTACTGAGTGTGAGTGCCGAGTGCGAGTGCCGAGTACGAGTGTCGAGTGCTGAGTGACTGTGAGGAAATGAGTGACTGTGAGGAAAGAGTGACTGTGAGGTTGGAGTGAATGGGAGGATTGAGTGATTGTTACTCTGAAAAGATGCATTGATTGCATTATTTGCTGCATTTCAGCTGTTATATATCACTAATATATCACTATTTTGGAAATTTCGGAAAAATATTATTTTCTGTTTCGGTCAAACTTGATATGAAATTTTAGTGAAATCTTAAATGTTGAACTGAGAGCATGCCTACTCTTTTATATTGGAAAGTATTGTATTTGGACTTAGCTGAGAAGCTCGTCACTACTTTCAGTTCTTTATTTATTATTGTTACTTACTGAGTTGATTGTACTCATACTATACCCTGCACTTCGTGTGTAGATTCAGGTGATTCCGAATACACTGGGTGTTGATTCTTTTTCACAGTCAATTTTTCGGAGATACAGAGGTAGCTGCCATGTTTCGTAGACCTTGTCTCTCCTTCCCTATCCTTTTATTATTGTATTTGGTCTCAGATTATTATTAAAGACCAGATTTTTCCCAGACTTGTAATGTATAGATGCTAATGTACTCAGTGACACCAGGTTTTGGGAGTGTTGTATCGGAAATTTCTAGATTTTTGGTATTGTATTAAACATTATGTTTTCAAACTTAAAGAAAAATATGGGTTATTGATGTTGTCGGCTTGCCTAGTACCGAGATAGGCGCCATCACGACAGGTTAGGATTTTGGGTCGTGACAAGTTGGTATCAGAACCTAGGTTACATAGGTCTCACAAGTCATGAGCAGGTTTAGTAGAGTCTTGCGGATCGGTACGGATACGTCTGTACTTATCTTCGAGAGGTTGCCTAACCCTTAGGAAAATTTTATTTTCTTGTATTCTGTCATGAAAATTTGTTGATTTCGGAAACTAAATTTATGTTATTCTATTCTCTCACAGATGGTGAGGACATGTACTACCGGATCGGACGGTCAGCCACCAGTGCCACCAGTTAGGGCCGCGAGATGCCGGGGCTGTGGTAGAGGCCGGGGCCGAGGTAGAGGTCAAGGTATGGCTCATACAGCGTTTGGAGAAGCACCTGTAGTACCGCCAGTTGCTCCAGCTCAGGCACCAGCTGTGCCCATTATGATTCCAGGCCTTCAGGAAACTTTGGCCCAGATATTGACTGCTTGCACTGGTCTTGCTCAGGTGGTTTCGTATCAGGTCGCACCTACCACTTCTCAGGCAGGGGGAGGTACTTATACCTCTGTTGCCCGTACTCCAGACCAGGTAGTATAGGGACTTTAGATACTGGGGGCACTACCAGCCCAGCCGGCTGCAGCTGCTCAGGCCCAAGTATTCCTATTATGGAAGAAAATGGGAAGATGAGACTTGAGAGGTGTGGGAGGCTTCGACCTCCATCATTTAGCAGTGCTGAGTCAGAAGATTCTCAGGGATTTCTGGATAACTGCCAGCGGATGCTGCGGACAGTGGGTATTCTGGAGACCAGTGGGGTCTCGTTCACTACTTTTCAGTTTTCTGGGGCTGCCTTCAGATGGTGGGAGGCTTATGAGAGGCGCAGGCCAGTTGGTGCAGTACCACTTACATGGCAGGAATTCTCCGTTATCTTTTTGGAGAAGTTCGTGCCGCAGTCTCGCATAGAGGAGCTGCGCAGATAGTTTGAGCAGTTACATTAGGATGGCATGTCTGTGACGCAGTACGAGATGAGATTTTCTGAGTTGGCTCGTCACGCAGTTTGGTTGGTTCCCAGTGATAGGGAGAGGATTAGGAGGTTCATTGATGGCCTCACATATCAGTTGCGGTTACTTATAACTCGGGAAAGAGTATCGGGTGCTACGTTTGATGAAGTAGTTGACATTGATCGACAGATAGAGATGGTCCGTAGTAAGGAATGTGGAGAGAGGGAGGCCAAGAGGCTTCGTGGACCAGGTGATTTCAGCGGTGTTCCTTCAAGGGGTCAGTCTTACCGCGGTAGGGGTCGTCCTTACAGACACGCTCAGGCGGGTCATCCAGTTCACCGTGGTGCATCATCTAGTCATGGTTCATACAGTTCTCATCAGGGTCAGCCATCCCTTGGCGCCCTTCCAGCCCAGAGTTCATCCCGTGCCCCTTCAGTTCAGGGTTTATTAGCATCAGGTGCTTCTAGCAGTTATTCTGGTTCTCGGGGCCCGATTCAGTCTGCACCACCATCAGTACCGGGAAGCTGCTTTGAGTGCGGAGAATTTGGGCATATGTGGAGACAGTGTCCTCGTCGCTCGGGAGGTCCAGTGCAGAAGAGTCCTTGACTGACGGCACCAACACCAGCAGTTCCACCACCCACCCAGCTCAGGGGTGGGGGTCAGGCAGCTAGGGGTTGTCCAAGAGGGAGAGGCCGGTCAGGTGGCGGCCAGGCCCGATTCTATGCTTTTCCTGTCAGGCTAGATGTTGTTGCCTCAGATGCAGTGATCACAGGTATTGTTTTAATGTGCCACAGGGAGGCTTCTATATTATTTGACCCTGGTTCCACTTATTCATATGTATCATCGTATTTTTCTCATTATCTGGATATGCCCTGTGAGTCCTTAGTTTCACCTATTTGTGTATCTACACCGGTGGGCGATATTATTACTGTGGATCGTGTCTATCGGTCGTGTGTGGTAACCATTGGGGAACTGGAGACTAGAGTTGATCTCTTATTACTCGGTATAGTTGATTTCGATGTAATCCTGGGTATGGATTGGTTGTCTCCATGTCATGCTATTCTGGACTGCTATGCATAAATCGTGACGTTGATGATGCCGGGGTTGCCAAAGATTGAATGGAGAGGTTCTCTAGATTTTGTTCCTAGTATGGTAATTTCTTATTTGAAGGCCCAATGTATGGTTGGAAAGGGATGTTTGTCATATTTGGCCTTTGTGAGAGATGTTGATGAAGATACTCCTATTATTGATTCAGTACCAGTCGTGCAAGACTTTCCGGATGTATTTCCTGCAGACCTGCCGGGTATGCCACCTGATAGGGATATTGATTTTGGTATTGACTTGGTGCAGGGCACTCAACCCATTTCTATTCTTCCGTATCGTATGGCACCAGCTGAGTTAAAAGAATTGAAAGAGCAACTACAAGAACTCCTTGAAAAGAGGTTTATTAGGCCTAGTGTGTCACCTTGGGGTGCACCGGTTCTAGTTGTGAAAAAGAAAGATGGTACTATGCGGATGTGCATTGATTATAGGCAGTTGAACAAAGTTACAATCAAGAATAAATATCATTTTCCGCGTATTGATGACTTATTTGACCAGCTTCAGGGAGCGAGGGTGTTCTCCAAAATTGATTTGAGATCTGGGTATCACCAGTTGAAAATTCTGGATTCGGATATGCTAAAGATGGCATTCAGAACTCGTTATGGCCACTATGAATTTCTTGTGATGTTTTTTGGGCTAACCAATGCCCCAGCAGCGTTTATGCATTTGATGAATAGTGTATTCCAGCCATATCTTGATTTATTTGTCGTGGTATTTATTGATGATATTCTGGTGTACTCATGTAGCCAGGAGGAGCATGCACAACACTTGGGTATTATATTACAGAGGCTGAGAGAGGAGAGACTTTATGCCAAATTTTCTAAGTGTGAGTTCTTGCTTAGTTCGGTGGCATTCTGGGGACATATAGTGTCTAGTGAAGGAATTAAGGTAGATCCAAAGAAAATAGAGGCAGTTCAGAAGTGGCCCAGACCATCTTCAGTTACTGAGATTCGGAGTTTTCTCGGCTTGGCCTGTTATTATCATCGCTTCATGAAGGGTTTCTCGTCTATTGCATCACCTATAACTAAATTAACCCTGAAAGGTGCTCTGTTCAAGTGATCAGATGAATGTGAAGAGAGCTTTCAGAAGCTCAAGACAGCTTTGACTACAGCTCCAGTATTGGTGTTGCCTATAGGTTCAGAGTCTTATACTGTGTATTGTGACGCATCGCATATTAGTCTCGGCGCAGTGCTGATGCAAGACAGTAGGGTGATTACCTATGTGTCCAGACAGTTAAAGGTACATGAGAAGAATTATCTAGTCCACGATCTTGAATTGGCAACTATTGTTCATGCCTTGAAACTTTGGCGGCATTATTTGTATGGTATCCAGTGTGAGGTATATACCGATCATCGGAGTCTACAACATTTGTTTAAACAGAAGGATCTTAATTTACGGCAGCGAAGTTGGTTAGAGTTGCTTAATGTTTATGATATCACCATTCTCTATCATCCCGGAAAGGCCAGTGTAGTGGCCGATGCCTTGAGTCATAAGGAAGAGAGTTTGGGCAGTTTAGCATATTTACCGGTAGCAGAGAGGCCTTTAGCATGGGATGTTCAGGCCTTGGCCAACTAGTTTGTTAGATTGGATATTTCTGAGCCGAATTGAGTTTTGGCTTGTGTGGTTTCTCGGTCTTCTTTATATGATCGCATCAGAGAGTGCCAGTATGATGATCCACATCTGCTTGTCCTTAAGGACATGGTTCAGCACAGTGATGCCAAGGAAGTCACTATTGGAGATAACGGTGTATTACGGATGCATGGTAGGCTATGTGTGCCTAATGTGGATGGTTTGCGTGAGCTGATTCTCCAGGAAGCTCACAGTTCGTGGTACTCTATTCATCCAGGCACCGTGAAGATGTATCAGGATTTGGGGAAGCACTATTGGTGGAGGTTAATGAAGAAAGATATAGTTGGGTTTGTAGCTCGGTATCTAAATTTTCAACAGGTAAAGTACGAGTATCAGAGACCGGTCGGATTACTATAGAGACTTGAAACTCCGGAGTGGAAGTGGGAGCATATTTCCATAAACTTCGTAGTTGGGCTCCCACGGACTTTGGGAAAGTTTGATGCTGTTTGAGTGATAGTAGATCGGTTGACCAAATCTGCGCATTTTATTCCAGTTAGTACAAATTATTCTTCGGAGCGGTTGGCTGGGATTTATATTCGCGAGATTGTTCGCCTACACGGTGTACCAGTGTCTATCATATCAGATCGAGGCACGCAATTTACATCACATTTTTGGAAAGCAGTGCAGCGAGAATTGGGCACACATGTTTAGTTGAGTACAACATTTCACCCTCAGACGGACGGATAGTCCGAGCGCACTATTCAGATATTGGAGGATATGTTACGTGCTTGTGTCATTGATTTTGGGGGTTCTTGGGATCAATTTTGGCCACTTGCGGAGTTTGCTTACAATAACAGCTACCAATCGAGTATTCAGATGGCTCCGTATGAGGCTTTGTATGGGCGACGGTGCCGGTCTCCGGTGGGTTAGTTTGAGCCGGGTGAGGCTAGGCTATTGGGTACTGACTTGGTTTAGGATGCTTTAGAGAAGGTCAAAGTGATTCAGGAACGGCTTTGCACAGCACAGTCTAGACAGAAGAGTTATGCTGACAGGAAGGTTCGTGATGTTGTTTACATGGTTGGGGAGAAGGTTCTGCTCAAAATTTCACCCATGAAGGGTGTGTTAAGGTTCGGGAGAAAGGGTAAGTGGAGCCCTCGGTATATTTGGCCTTTTGAGATACTTAAGAAAATTGGAGAGGTGGCTTATGAGCTTACTTTGCCACCTAGTCTATCGGGTGTTCATCCAGTGTTCCATGTATCCATGCTCCAGAAGTATGTTGGGGCTCCGTCTCATATTCTGAATTTCAGTACAGTACAACTGGACGGTAATTTATCTTATGATGTGGAGTCGGTGGCTATTTTAGACCGGCAGGTTCGAAAGCTGAGGTCAAAGAATATAACATCAGTGAAGGTACAGTGGAGGGGCCAGCCAGTCGGAGAAGCTACTTGGGAGATTGAGCAGGAGATGCATAGCAAATATCCACACCTATTTGAGACTCTAGGTATGATCCTAAACCCGTTCGAGGAAGAACGTTTGTTTAAGAGGGGGAGAATGTAACGACCCGGCCGGTCGTTTTGAGTATTATAACCCCGTTCCCCCATTTTCTGCTCATTTTATGCTTTACAGTTGATTTATGACTTATCAGGTTAGTTGGTTCGGGTCAGAAAGGAATTCAGAGTGAAATGAGACACTTAGTCTCATAATTAAAAATTTAAGTTAGAAAAGTCGATCGGATGGGGACTTATGTGCAAACGACCTCGGATTCGAATTCTAATAATTCCAATAGCTCCGTATGGTGATTTTTAGACTTAGTATCGTGTCCGAAAAATTATATGGAGGTCCGTAGTGGAATTAAGCTTGAAATGGCGAAAGTTAAATTTTTGGAAAGTTTGACCGGGTGTTGCCTTTATGATATCGGGGTCAAAATCTGATTCCGAAAATTTGAATAGGTCCGTTATGTCATTTACGACTTGCATGCAAAATTTGAGGTCAATCGGACGTGATTTGATAGGTTTTGGAGTCGTTTGTAGAAATTGGAAATTTCAAAGTTCATTAGGCTTGAGTTGGGGTGTAATTCATGGTTTTAGCGTTGTATGAGGTGATTTGAGGGTTCAACTATGTTCATATGATTTTAGGACTTGTTGGTATATTTGGTTGAGGTCCCGGGGTTCTCGGGTGAGTTTAGGATGGTTAACGGATCAAAAATTTGGACGTAAACAGCTGCTGGAATTTTCTGATATCTGTATCTGATTTCCTTATACGCGATCGCGTGAATGCGTCTGCGAACGCGTAGGCTAAGTTGGTCAGTAGATGTTTTGTGCTTCACGATCGCGTGGGGATATCCGTGATCGTGTAAGATTAATTGAGGGCTGCTGAGTTTTGTACTTCGCGATCGCGTGAAGAGGGATGCGATCACGTAGCTTTGAGATTTTATGACTCGCAAACGCGTGAAGAAGATCGCGTTCGCATATAGTTAGTGGAGCGGAGGTAGAAGTCACACATTTTGTGCTTCGCGATCGCGTGGGCGAGTCCGCAATCACGTAGGTTTGTGATGTTGTGCATCGCGATCGCGTGGGAAAGTCCGCGATCGCGTAGGGTTAAATCTGGGCTGTGGAAAACTGTTCTTCGCGATCGCGTGGGAATGTTCGCGATCGCGTAGAGCAAATGTGTGGAAAGAGAGGCGATTTTTGGGAGATTTTCAGAGAAAACAACAGGGTAAGTGTTCTTAACTCAATATTGGTTAAATTACCCGAATCTATGGTTGTTTTTATCATTTAATGGGTGAATTAAGTTGGAAAAATTTAGAAAACCCTCTTGGTTTAAATTGAAGATTTGAGGGTCGAGTTGAGGTCGGATTTTGATAAAACTGGTATGGTTAGACACGTGGTTGAATGGGCTTTTAGATTTTATAACTTTTGTTGGGTTTCGAGACGTGGGCTCCATGGGCGATTTTTGAGCTAAATTTTGGAAATTTATGGAAAATTAGTATTTTCTCACGGAATTAATTCCAATAAATTTTATTGACTGAAACGAATTATTTGTGGCTAGATTCGAGGCGTTTGGAGGCCAATTCACGAGGCACAGGCTTAGCGGAATAAAAAATTCACGGTTTGAGGTAAGTAACAGTTTTAAATTTGGTCCTGAGGGTATAAAACCCCAGATTATATATTATGATTGTGGTTTTGAGGTGACGCACATGCTAGGTGACAGCCGTGTGAGCGTGCACCGTAGGAGTTGTGACTTGGTCAAATTCCTTAGAACTGTGTAGTTGAGTTATCTTTTGATATTCATACATTCTCTACGTGATAGGGAAAAATTGAGCTGAGACTCGTATTAAAAATCATGTTTAGACATATGCTGTTATTGTTGGTACCCAGGGTCATTTCTGTGGTTGAATAATATGTTCAAAATGTAATTTTTCACTGAGTCATGTTTATTCATTTTATATCATAACTTAGTCACTCTTATTATTATTGATACATCATATCACTATTTTTGGATTGCTTATCATGATTTCTGAGAGCCCGAGAGACTGGAGAGGTTGATGACTGAGTGAGACTGAGGTCCTAATTGTGAGGATATTTATGGATCAGACTGCACGCCGCAACATGTTTATTTATTTATGCCATGATTGGCTTGATATAACGCTTGGGCTGAAGGAGCCCCTCCGGAGTCTGTACACACCCCAGTGAGCGCAGATACCTACTAAGTGTGAGTGCCGAGTGCGAGTGTTGAGTGCTGAGTGACTGTGAGTAATGAGTGACTGTGAGGAAATGAGTGACTGTGAGGAAAGAGTGACTGTGAGGTTGGAGTGAATGGGAGGACTGAGTGATTGTTAGTCTGAGAAGATGCATTGATTGCATTATTTGCTGCATTTCAGCTGTCATATATCACTATTTTCTTCTTTTGGAAATTAGAAAAAACATTATTTTCTATGTTAGTCAAATTTGATATGAAATTCCTGTGAAATCTTAAATGTTAAACTTGAGAGCATGTCTACTCTTTTATATTGGAAAGTATTGTATTTGGACATAGCTGAGAAGCTCGTCACTACTTTCAATTCTTTATTTATTATTGTTACTTACTGAGTTGGTTATACTCATACTACACCCTACACTTCGTGTGCAGATTCAGGTGATCCTGGATACAGTGGGTGTTGATTCTTTTTCACAGTCAATTTTCCGGAGATACAGAGGTAGCTGCCATGTTTCGCAGACCTTGTCTCTCCTTCCATATCCTTTTGTTATTGTATTTGGTCTCAGATTATTATTAAAGACCAGATTTTTCCCAGACTTGTAATGTATAGATGCTCATGTACTCAGTGACACCAGTTTTGGAAGTGTTGTATCGAAAATTGCTAGATTTTTGGTATTATATTAAACATTATGTTTTCAAACTTAAAGAAAATCATGGGTTATTGATGTTGTCGGCTTGCCTAGTACCGAGATAGGCGCCATCACGACAGGTTAGGATTTTGGGTCGTGACATCTTCAAAACACTTTGTTCCTCAACAAGTTATCTCTTTATCTTCTCAACGGGCTGCCGGTACTGAGGTGGTTGCCTCCAAATTAGTTGCCCCCGAAATGGCTTCTCCAGAGGTGGCTACTAACAAACCGGCCGCCTAGCCTCCCTTGAAAGTGTTCATTCCCGTGGGCTGCTCAATTAAAGACGACTTTAAAGTCGAGAAATTCTCACAAAAACAGGACCGGAGTGAAGGAGTATCAAGGTACAAATACTCCATGACTAAAGACGTTCTTCCCATAGTTAGAAAGGATTGCAATTGGGAGGGAAGGAGCGTAGTAGTCCCCGGGCCCGAGGACGTCGTTACTACCCATGTGGAGGGGTACTTAAGTGCTTATACTTACCCCTTCACACTGGGCCCAGTTGACTCGGTCGTTCTGGATTTTTGTAAGAAGTACGAGGTGTGCCTTCGGACAAATCCATCCATCGCAATGGTGGATCGTGATCCTGCTCCACTACTTTGTGAAAAAGACCGAGTCTCGTCAGTTCACGATCGACCGCCTACTTCGATTATACTATCCTTGAATGTTCCGAGGGGGACTGACCAAGCTTACTCGCCGCGCCAGCAAGGCCCCCTTTTCGAGTATAGACGAAGACCAATACCGGGGCTGGCAGGGATGCTCCGTTCGAGTGAAGACTGAGTATTTGATCCCCCCTGAATACATGCCTTTCTCTAAGAAGTGGAATGTGTCTCATAAGTGCAATTTCTCTTTAAACGTCAAAATTCATTTTCTTCAATTTCTTTTTCCTTGTTCATGCGTGTGGTTGCGCAGCTGTCGCCGGGGTTCCGAATGCGGTTCCCTGGTTAAAGGAGTGGATCAAGAGCATCTGTACTCAGATGTTGTACTTCGAGCACACATGACACAGACTCTTGAAGGGCCGATGGGATCTCCATTCTCATGGTAGGGCTTCTTTCTGAATAGCCATGGTAGGGCCTCTTTCTGAATAGCCAATACCATATTTCTATCTTTTATTATACTAACTCCTCTTCCCTTTTGTTATTGAAGGTTTGCCTAAGACCACCGAACTTAGGCCTTCATAAGGGGATGAGGATGTGCCACTCGTCCATTGATCCCTCCATTGCTGCCACGGAGGAAAAGAAGAAAAGAAAGAGAAAACCTTCGGGCTCCCCGGGATCCGAGGTGAAGAAACAAAAGAAAAGGGTGCTCCGCAAGCCCAAGAAGGGCTCCAATTCCCGGGTATCGGATATCGACTCTCTTCTTCGGCTTAGGGATGAGCCGGAGGATGAACCTATATTTGTTACCCATGGGATGACTTATCCCGAGGAATAGGAGGCATCCAGGGGGAAGACTCGTGAGATCGATCCCCCTCCAACTCAAAAGATCGATGTGGATACCCGGGGTGAGATTCCCTAGGATGCCAGTTCTGCTCCAAAGGAAGCGCCCGGTATAATTAAGATCTCAGGGACGCCCTCCTACACTGAGTCCATGCTCGAGGAGGCCCAAGTGATAAAGGAGAAGTCCAATGAGGGGGTCCATGGTGCAGACGATCCCTTCACTCATTTTTTGATGGTCTGCTTTGGAAGACTTATCCGAGCTGGCCGACATGGAAGTTCCGAAGAAGGACATATTCTCGGAAGCTGGTAGGCCGAGCTCGAGCCCAAAATTGATCAACTAATTCCCTGCTCCGAGTGTGGACCCCGATCGCAAGAGATCAATTATACTGACCGTCCCGGAGGATGCCCGGGTTTTGTGTGCTCATGTGGGGATAGCTAGCTACCTCTGAAGCCTGGTGACCAAAGAGGACCAGGAAAAAATGAATGAGGTGAATGTACCATGCCTTTTCAATGAGGCGCAGCAGACGCTGAACCGGGTAAGGCATCATTACTTTCCATTGATCTATTGTTATCTGTATTTGATGCTTCTCACGTTTTTCACCTTTTTACAGGACTCAGTGCTTCATCATGAGAGTTTCCTTCGGTACCGGGTTGAGGTAAATCATCTTGAGCTCGAGATCAAGGAGCTTGCCCAAGAAATGGACATGTACAAGCTTCTTAGCGAGCAGCAAGAGGGGGATCGCTAAGGACCTTCAAGCCGAGATGGATGCAGCTCAGAAAGAAGCATCGGCCTTAAGGCAGGAGCTCACTGACTTAGTGGAAAAGGTAAAGGTTTTTGAACTTAGAAATGAGGATCCGGTCATAGTGGCTAACAACAATACCTCGCATGTCCAGCAGAAGATCGACCAGATTGGCGAACTCCAAAAAGAGATGGCCGAGATCCAAGTAATGGCCGACGGGTTGAAAAGCAAGATACACGAGACTGCCCAGGCTAAGATGTCTTTGGTGGAAGTTCAGCTTTGGGTGGCAAAGGAGAAGGATGATACACGAGCCCAACAAAATGAGGATTTCCGAACACAACTAAGCTCGGTCATTGCTGAACGGGATGCCCTTGGTAAGGAGCTTGAAACAACAAGGTCCAGGTTGGAGATAACCTTGACTGATGATGATGAGATGGTGGCCCAATACAAGGTCGATGTCGAAGCATTCGAGGCCCGCCTGAGGACCACTACTGAGTACGTGAGGCGATTATCTTGGAGGGAAACCCTCGAAGAAATCCATGCTCGAAGCTTCGACCTATCTATTGAGATCGAGGAGGCAAAAATACATGAGGTCGAGGTGAAGAAGCTAGATAAACCCCAAGGTGAAGAGGGCTCCGAAGAATTCGAAAGCCCTGATGGTTCCTGTGATGATTCGGGCTCAGGCGAAGATCATGCATAAATGCCTTAGGATTTTTTTCCAGTTTTTGTATTATGTACATATTTTTTGTTGAGGCCATTTTTGTTGGACCTTTGTAAACATACTTCGGAATATATAAAATTTTCCCCCATTTGGCAATTTCAAGTTTCTATTATCTTAGCATCGTTTTTATAATTGCAAATATTTCTAATGTCTTAGCACATAATCAAACATAGTAATAATTCATTTTTCGGAGGTCCGAACAAAACCTTTCCTCATGCAATTTTTGCTCGAAGCTTTAGAAAACTTGGAGTGATCGGAAGTTTTCCCAAGATGCTTGATTAAATATTTTTAGATGATGCCTTTGCCGAGGGTAACCTTTTAACATGTTTAGAATTTTGTTGAAGGCCTTAAGTTTTGATTACGGGCTTCGGACGCCTTCGAACCATTTTTTAGGGTGGCCATAGCCTTTTAGGTTTAGGCACTACCTAATAGGTTTTGTTCCTCGGTGTTTCGATAACCCGAGTCGCCCGAACGTATTTCAGATGACAGTCCCCGAGTGGGGTAGCCCTTTGGGCTCGGATAGGGGTGGCCAATGGGATCGATAGTCCCCGGCTAGGAATAGCCCTTAGGCTAGACGCTTTTTAAGAAACAAAAGTATGTAATATAAAGGTAGAAACTTCATTTCATTTCTGTGTGTAACGTACAATATTGAAAGCGTGTAAAAGCTTGTATTATGGCTAAGGTGGACTACACGGGCACGGTTAACTTGACTATTTGGCCCTTACAATAAATCCTAACCACCGAGTCTAAATGTGCACCGTATCCTGCTTCAAGTTTGTACGAACCCTTACCGGTAATCCCGATGACTCGATATGGTCCTTCCCAATTTGGTCCCAACTTCCCTCCATTCGGGTTCCGAGTGTGCAACGTTACTTTTCTTAACACCAAGTCCCTGATATTGATGTATCGGAAGTTGGCTCTTCGGTTGTAATATCTTTTTATCCGTTGTTTCTGGGCGGCCAACCGGACTAGGGCAGTCTTGCGCCTCTCGTCCAATAGTTCCAGGCTCGTGCTCATGTCCTCACCGTTTGATTCTTCGGCCGTATATCAAAACCTGACTCAATTCTCCCACTTCAACCGATATTAGTGCTTCGGTACCATAGACCAACGAAAACAGAGTGGCGCCGGTACTAGATTTTGAGGTCGTACGGTATGCCTACAGGACTTCGGGCAAAATTTCCTTCCATTTCCTTTTGGCATCGGTCAACCTTTTCTTCAGGTTTTAAAGTATGGTCTTGTTTGTAGACTCTTCCTGTCCATTCCCACTAGGGTTATTAGGTGTTGACAATATCTTTTTGATCTTATGGTCCTCAAAAAATTTGCTTACCTTGACACACTATCTCGGTCGGTATTCCGAACCGGCATATTATGTGGTCCCAAATGAAATTGATGACTTCTTTTTCCTAGACCTTCTCAAATGCTTTAGCTTCGACCCACTTAGAAAAATAGTCAGTCATAAACAGTATGAATTGAGCCTTACTGGGTGACCACGGCAGGGGACCGACAATGTCCATTCCCCACTTCATGAACGGCCAAGGTGACAAGACCGAATGTAGTAGCTCTCCGGGTTGATGTATCATTGGTACATGCCTCTGGTAACTGTCGCATCTCCATACAAAGTCCTTCGTATATTTCTCCATGTAGATCCAATAATAGTCTGCTCTGATTATCTTATGAACCAAAGATTATGCCCTGAATGGTTTTTGTAAGTGCCTTCGTGAACTTCCCTCAAAATATATTCGGTGTCTCCCGGCCCCAAGCATATGGCGAGTGGGCCATCGAACGTTCTTATGAACAGAGTACCTTCGGATAGGCTAATCCTGGCCAGCTTCGTGTGCAGAGCTCTAGATTCTTTAGAATCCGAGGGCTGTTTCTCAGTCTTCAGGTAGTCTATATACTTGTTTCTCCAGTCCTATGTTAAAATTGTTGAGTTTATTTTGGCATGGCCTTCTTCCATTACCGATTTTGCTAGAGCATCGACTTCACTATTTTGATCCCGGGGTACGTGTTGTAGGGTTCATTCCTTGAAGATATAGCGTTACCTGTAATTTGTCCAAGTACCTTTACATTTGTTCCTCTTTTACTTCGAATGTCCCATCGACTTGATTTACCACAAGGAGGGAGTCGCACTTAGATTCGACCAATTTGGCCCCCAGGCTTTTAGCCAATTAGAGACCTATAATCATGGCCTCATACTCGGCCTCATTGTTAGTCAATTTCACAGTTCTAATAGATTGCCTAACTACGTTACCTGTAGGCAGCTTCAACACGATGCCGAGTCCGGATCCCTTTGCATTAGAGGCACCATCCGTAAAGAGGGTCTAGACTCCCGAGAAAGTCCCTGAGGTTAACAACAATTCCTTTGAGTATTAAGGCCGGCGTGAAGTCGGCCATGAAGTCTGCCAAAATTTGAGATTTGATGGTGGTTCGGGGTCAATATTCGATATCGTACCAGCTAATTTCTATGACCCATTTGGCCAATCGGCCCGAGAGCTCGGGTTTGTGCATTATGTTCCTTAGTGGGTAAGAAGTTACGACGCATATGGGGTGGCATTGAAAATATGGCTTTAACTTTTTGGAGGCGCTTAGCAAAGACAGCGCAAACTTTTTTAGGTGATGGTATCTTGTTTCGGCCTCGCCTAGAGTTCTACTAACATAATAGATAGAAAATTGCGTACCTTCTTCTTCCTGGACTAAGACTCCACTTATAGTTATATCGGATACCGCTAAGTACAGGTACAACTGCTCGTCTACCTTCGGAGTATGGAGCAAGGATGGACTCGAAAGGTATCGTTTAAGTTCTTTCAAAGCTTGCTGGAACTCCGGGGTCCACGAAAAGTTATTCTTCCTCTTCTTTAATAATGAGAAGAACCGATGGCTTTTATTAGAGGACCCCGGTTAGCCTCTGAACGGCCCTGACACTGTCCACCACGGTAATATCTTCTATAGCTTTGATTTTGTCGGGATTGATCTCTATCCCTCAGTTGGACACCATGAATCCTAGGAACTTTTCGGATCTAACCCTGAATGTGCGTTTCTCCGGGTTCAGCTTCATATTGTATTTCTTCAGTATGTTGAAGGTTACCTGCAAATATTTCAAATGGTCCTCTGCTCGTAGGGACTTAACTAACATGTTGTCAATGTAAACTTCCATTGATTGTCCTATTTGTTCTTCGAACATCCGATTAACTAGGCGTTGATAAGTGGCACCGGCATTTTTTAGTCCGAATGGAATTATGTTATAACAGTAGGTAACGAATTTAGTGATAAAGGAAGTTTTTTCTTGATCGCTCGGGTCCATCCAGATTTGGTTGTACCCTAAATAGGCATCGAGAAAGCTGAGTATCTCATGCCCGGCCGTTGCATCAATCTTGTGATTGATGTTAGGCAAAGGAAAAGAATCATTGGGAAACGTCTTGTTCAAGTAGTTGTAATCTATGCACATTCTTAATTTATTTCCTTTTTTAGGCACTACTACTACGTTAGCCGACCAATCCGGGTACTTAACTTCCCGAATGGAAACTATTCTAAGGAGTTTGGATACCTCGTCTTTGATGAATGAATACTTGAATTCGGACTGAGGCCTTCTCTTCTATTTAACCGGGTGGAACTTCGGATCCAAGCTTAGCTTATGAGTGGTTATTTCTGGCGGGATCCCTGCCATGTCTAGATGGGACCAAGCAAAACAATCGATGTTAGATATAAGGAAATTAATGAGTTTTTTTCTGAGCTCGGGAGTTAACCCCGTACCCGGGTATACCTTTCGATCGGGCAAGTGTTCGATCAGTATAACATGTTCCAGCTCCTCGACCGTTGATTTGGTGGCGTCAGAATCGTCAGGGGTGATAAACGACCTAGGAACTCTGTAATCATCATCCTCGCTCGTTTATTCTTCTCCAGTTCAGTCGGAGGCAGTGTCGATGATTGCTATTTAGTTTCTTTCTTCCTAACCAGTTCCATGTTCTTTGATGTCGAGAGTGCGTACATCGGGATCACCTCGTCGACCACAAATATTTCTTTTGCAGACGGCTACTCTCCGTAAACCGTTTCGATCCCTCCCAGTGTGGGGAACTTTAGTTCCTGGGGTAGTTTCGAGGGTATTGCCCTCATGTTGTGAATCCATGGCCTTCCGAATAGAGCATTATATCTCATACCCCCTTCAATCACATAGAACTTCGTTTCCTGGATGATCCTGGCGGTGTTCACCGGCAAGGTTATCTCCCCTTTAGTAGTTTCGCATGCCATGTTGAATCCGTTTAAAACTCGGACTACATGCACTATTTGGTCTTGTAGACCCAGCTGTCTTACGACCCTCGATCTGATGATATTCACCGAGCTACTAATAAGTAGGGATTTTGACCACTTATTTACTCTCTTTTACTTACGTTTTAGCTCAAAAATGCTTAAAGGTATTCCTGAGAACTAATAAAATGTGCTTTCTTGCAGGAGTATTGGAAAACGAGCCAAAAAAGTGAAAACCAACTCAAAAAGGAGTAAAATTGGACAAGAACCAAAACAAGGCAAAAAGGGCTACAACGCGGACTGCACAATACTGTGTGTGGCCGCAAACTCTGAAGATGCACTAATAGAATTTCTTCAGAGAGTGCGGACCACACAATTATTGCACGGCCGCAGAAGACTAGATTCAGAGACTTGTAGTTTGGGAGCTTGAAGATATGCGAACCGCACTATTATTGTGCGGCCGCAAGATGCCAAAATGCGGCCACACTCATAAATGTACGGCCTACAGGACGAAGCCCAGATCCAGTCCAAGAGCAAGAGTGCGACCGCACTCAAAAATGTGCGGTCCGCACAATTAGAGGAAGTGCGACCGCATCTCACTTTTATGCGACCGCAGAAAACCAACCTGACCAGTCAGTCGCAAAGTGCGAACCGCACACAGAATTGTGCAACCGCACAATCTTCGCAGAGCCAATTTGTCAGATATTTTCAGCTGGGTATAAATAGACTTGTTTGTCATTTTTAGGTAAAGTTGGGTGCACCTAAACACTTAGAGCTGTTTTTATTTACTGTATTGGGTAACTTTTTACTAGTTTAGCATTTAAACATTAGATTTTCTCTCCTTCATCAATTATTATGCATTTTATCTTAGTTTCTTCTTTAATTTCTTCATTTTCCATGAGCAGCTAAACCCTTAGCTAGGGTTGTGACCCAACCCTAGTATGAGTACTTAATGGGTGATTGATTTAGGGCTTATTTATGATAGGGTATATGATATTTAGCCTAGTTCTTGTTTGAATTTGAGAATTGATGGTTGCAAACATTGATTCATGCCTAATTGACTTAGTCTATACTTGAGAAAGTGAGACTAAGTCTAGAAAAACTTGGCTAACAAGAAATTGGATGAACTCAAGAAATTGATAGACCCAATTAAAGGGTTGAATCTAGAGATAGTAAGACCCGACTTGAGCATTTATCACTTGTTTCGTGAGATACCCATTTGGACTTAAGAAAGCCAAATTGGGCAAAATCACTCAAACTACCGAGTGGTATAGAGTGAGTAATTACGTGTGATTGCTATATTGTATCTCAATCAACCAAACATGCCCTAAAGCTCTAAATCCGTTAGGTAACCAACTAGGCGAAAGTCGCAACCCTAGATCTTTTATAACTTAAAAAACAACCAAAACCAAAAGAACATTGTCTCTTAGCTTTACAATTGTCTCTTAGCTTTACCATAAAAGTAGAAGTAGAAACAACAATTGAAAATGTGAAAGTGTAATTTTAGGGACGTCATACATTCACACTAGGTATATACCTAATCCCACATCATGCTCCTTGTGGAATCGACCCCGACTCGCGTTGGGTTTTTATTATTGCATTGACCGCCTCGCAACCTATATTAGTGATGTGAGTTTGGGAGATATCAATTTTTGGCGCCGTTGCCGTGGAGCTAAACGGATTTAGCTATATATCTAGGTTTGTGTGTGATTTGTCTTCTTTTCCTCCAGAGTCACTAATTTTGTTTTTGAATTGATTATAGGTACAAGAATGGCTCTCAACAATGAGCCTCTCGGGAATTTTCCATTGGGGAAGGAAGTAGACGATGATCAAGGTGATGAGGTTCATCCCGAACCACAAGCAAATAGGCGAGGCTGGCCGCCTCATGACAACATTCCTAACCCTCCCCCACCTCCACCAAGAGCGGCTGCACATTGGGTGTTGTCGAACAAGGGTTATACAAGTGCCATAGTTCTGCCCCACATTAGGGCGGGCAACTTCCAAATCACCAATGTGATGCTTACACTGCTTGAGCAACGGGGATTTTTTACCGGGGCTCCGAGTAAAAATGCTTACAAGCATCTCAAAGGCTTCGTGGATACATGTTGGGGAGCAAACAAATCAATGTTTCTAAGGATGCGTTGCAGTTGAGGCTATTTCCCTTTTCTCTATGGGGAAAGGCATTGGACTGGTTAGAAAGATTACCAAACCATTCTATCCATACATGGGATGAATTGGCAGAAAGATTCATTGCCAAGTTCTTTTCTCCCGGGCATATGGCTACTCTTAGAGACGAGATTCTAGCATTCAAACAAGAATCCAATGAGCCTTTGCACGAGATATGGGAGAGGTACCGCACTATGGTGAAAGAGTGCCGAAATAATGACATGATCGAGGCTATGATTCAACAAACCTTCTGTAGAGGGATCAGTACTACCAATCAATATGTGGTCAACCAACTTACCGGTGGAAATTTCATGACAACACCATAGCCGAAGCTTGTGAAATCTTAGATGAAATGGCGGATATTTCATCGGCATGGCAAAGTAGAGCAAATGTTCCTTAATGTGATCCAAATGTGATTCACCTACACAAAGAATTGCACGATCATGGGCAAGCAATTACCAAGTTGACCACTACAATGAATCAATTGGCCAAAGCTCAACTTCAACAGGTTCAAGATCCTAAGCAAGTAAATGCAATGTAAGCTGTCAATATGATGGTGAACAAGCGAAGGCAAAAGGGTCAACAAGTGCAAAACCGTGTGGAATAATTTTTGCAAGATGATAGTAGGTTCGACCAATACGAATCATACAATGAGAAAGAGGAAGAAGTGCAATATGTGAATAACTATCAAGGGAAAAGGAACAACTCTCAAGGCCCGAATCAACAACAATGGTGATCTCAGGGAAATCAAGGAAATTGGAATAATCAAAACCACCAAGGCAATTGGAGTGGTGATACCAACAATCAATGTAATTGGAACAATAACAATAATCAAGGCAATTGGAACAATCAAGGCAAGCAAGGCAATTGGGGTGGAAACAATCAAGGATATTGGGGAGGCAACAACCAAGGGGGTTGGAACGGTAACCAAGGGAATCGGGGGCCGGGCTCTCAAAGGCCCCCGATGTATCAACAACCAAACAACCCGCCTCCTTATCCATCTCAAGGTTCTAATTCTTCCAACAATGAGATGGGACGAATTGAAAATATGTTCAAACAAATGATAGAGAAAAATGCTGACTCCGATGCTCAATTAGCCTCTCACAACACTTCAATCCGTAATTTGGAAGTTCAATTGAGGTAAATCATGCAAGCTTTAAACACTCATCCTAAGGGGGCACTACCTAGTGATACGGTGGTGAACTCGAAGGGTGGGAACAATACGGGACATGCCATGGCCGTAACAACAAGGAGTGGAAGAGGTGGAAATGCAACCACCTCAAATCAAGGAAGAATTGTGGATGATGATGTAGTGGTGCAAAAAGATGAGATTCCAAGCAATGTGGTTCAAGCTAATGAAGGAAAATTGATATTGATGAGAATGTGAAGGAGACCCAAGAAGAAGTAAACCCATCTAGGGAACACATGATTAGCATACTGGAACCTATAGTGCCAAAAAGGCACCAATGCCAAGGCCTCCTCCTCCTCCATAACCTCAAAGACTCGCCAAGATTGAGAACCAATTCAAGAAGTTTATTGACTTGATGAAGAGCTTATCCATTAATGTGCCATTGGTTGAGGCGTTGGAACAAATACCCGGTTATGCAAGGTTCATGAAAGATTTGGTGTCAAAGAAAGATCAATGAATTGTGAGACTATCAATATGACACATCAAGTGAGTGCTATTGTGCACTCAATGGCTACAAAATTGGAAGATCCGGGCGCTTTCACAATCCCTTGCACTATTCGAAGCATCGACTTTGCCAAAGCTCTATGTGATCTAGGGGCGAGTATGAACTTTATTCCCTACTCGGTGTTCAAAACTTTGGGAATTAGGCAACCAAGACCCATATCTATGAGGTTACAAATGACGGATCGTACTATGAAGAGACCATTGGGTATTATTGATGATGTGTTGGTTCGTGTTGATAAGTTTATCCTCCCGACAGACTTTATGATTCTTGATTGAGAAGGGGACTATGAGGTACCTATTATCTTGGGTAGACCTTTCCTTGCTACGGGGAAGGCTCTTGTTGATGTGGAAGCCGGTGAGCTCACCTTTCTGATGGGCAATGAAAAGGTGGTTTTCTATGTGTGCAAATCTATGAGGCAACCGAATAGAAACGAAGTTTGTTCGTTTGTGGACTTAGTGACTGAGGTGATTGTTGATGATGCTAATACCATGATGAATGTTGATGATACTTTGGAGGTCGTATTACTTAATCATGATGATTATGAGAAGGATGGCTATGTGGAATGTGTAAATGCATTACAAGGAATGGGGTCGTATACTTATGAACCCCGAAAATTATCCTTAGATCTTGAGAACCGGAAGACTCCTCCAACAAAGCCCTCAATCGGGGAGCCTCTCACTTTGGAGTTAAATCCATTGCCTTCACATTTCAGGTATGAGTTTCTTGGCCCATGTTCTACTTTACATGTTATTCTTTCCTCTTGCTTGACTAACGTGCAGGTAGAATCTACTTTGGCGGTGCTTCAAAAGAGGAAGAAAGCTATAGGATGGACACTGGCGGATATTCGGGGTTTAAGCCCCGCCTTGTGCATGCACAAGATTATTTTGGAGGAGGATGACAAACTCTCTATTGAACATCAAAGAAGATTAAATTAAGCAATGCAAGAGGTGGTGAAGAAGGAGATCATAAAGTGGTTGGATGCCAGGGTAGTTTACCCCATTTCCGATAGCTCGTAGACCTCTCCGGTAATGTGTCCCAAACAAAGGGGGAATGACCGTGGTCACCATTGACAAGAACGAATTGATTCCTATAAGAACGGTAACCGGGTGGAGAGTGTGCATGGAATATCGGAATCTCAACAAAGTGACTCGGAAAGATCATTTTCCGCTTCCATTTCTTGATCAAATGCTTGATAAGTTGGCCGGACGAGCTTTTTATTGTTTCCTTGATGGATATTCCGGCTACAATCAAATTCTCATTGCTCCTGAGGACCAAGAGAAGAATACTTTCACTTGTCCCTATGGTACTTTCACATTCTCGTGGATGCCATTTGGGTTATGCAATGCACCGGTGACTTTTCAACGGTGTATGATGGCCATCTTCACCGACATGGTGGAGGATTTTCTTGAGGTCTTTATGGATGATTTCTTTGTGGTTGGGAATTCCTTCAATGATTGCTTGAACAACTTGGATAAGGTCTTGGCAAGATGTGAGGAGACAAACCTGGTTTTGAATTGGGAGAAATGTCACTTCATGGTCGAAGAAGGCATAGTACTCGGCCAAAAAATTTCAAAGCATGGTATTGAGGTCGACAAGGCCAAAATTGAGGTGATCTCCAAACTCCCTCCCCCTACATCCGTGAAGGGAGTGAGGAGCTTCTTGGGTCATGCAGGGTTCTATCGCCGATTCATCAAGGACTTTTCTAAGGTGGTGAACCCCTTGTGTAAACTTTTAGAGAAGGATGCCAAGTTCCAGTTCAACGAGGATTGTATGAAGGCATTCGAATTGCTCAAGTTCAAGTTGACTACTACTCTTATTATCACTGCACCGAATTGGATCTTGCCTTTTGTGCTCATGTGTGACGCAAGTGATGTGGCGGTCGGAGCAGTTTTGGGGAAACGTATCAAAAAAATATTCCATTCAGTCTATTATGCTAGTAAGACCATGAACAATGCCCAAGTCAACTACACAGTGAACGAAAAAGAGTTTCTTGCTATTGTCTTTGCTATGGAGAATTTCTGCCCATACTTGATGAGTACAAAGTTTATTGTACACACCGACCATGCAGTGCGTCGATATTTGATGAACAAGAAAGATTCTAAAGTAAGATTAATGCGGTGGGTGCTTCTATTGCAAGAGTTTGATCTAGAGATTCAAGACAGGAAGGGTAGTGAAAACCAAGTGGCGGACCACTTATATCGTTTGGAGGAGGAGGGGAGGCCACATGACGGCCTTGAGATAAATTATTCCTTCCCCGACGAGCAGCTTCTAGCCATTTCAATGACCGGGATGCCATGGTTTGCCGATTTAGCCAATTATCTTGTGAGTGGTATCGTACCGAATGAGTTCTCTTTGAACCAAATGAAGAAGCTCAAATGGGATTGCCTTGACTATTATTGGGATGAGCCATATCTCTTCCAGATTTGTACCGATGGTGTGATTTGATGATGTGTGCCGGAGGAGGAACAAAGGGAAATTCTTGAGGCTTGCCACTCTTCACCATATGGTGGTCACCATGGTGGAGCTAGAACGGCAACAAAAGTGTTGAGTTGTGGATTCTATTGGCCTACTCTTTACAAGGACTCTAGCGATCTCGTCAAGCATTGTGATGAATGTCAAAGGGCCGGTAGGATTTCTAAGAAGAATGAGATGCCCTTCACCACCTTCTTAGAGATTGACATTTTTGATGTGTGGGGCATTGATTTCATGGGTCCATTCGTGAGATCTTGTGGGAACACTTACATATTGGTAGTTGTGGATTATGTGTCAAAATGGGTTGAAGTCGGGGCTTTACCCAATAATGAAACTCGAAGTGTGGTGGCATTTTTTAAAAAGGACATCTTCACGAGATGTGGTACTCCAAGGGCCATTATTAGTGATGGGGGATCGCACTTTTGTAACAAAGCTTTTGATACCTTACTCACAAAGTATAGTGTCACTTACAAAGTGTCGACTCCCTATCATCCTCAAGCAAGTGGGCAAGTCGAAGCCTCCAACCGGGAGATCAAGAGTATTTTGTCAAAGACCGTGAATGCCAACCAGACGGATTGGTCAAAGAAACTTGATGATGCTCTTTGGGCTTATAGGATGGCTTACAAAACACCGATTGGTATGTCTCCGTATCGGTTAGTGTTCGGGAAAGCTTGTCACCTACCAGTGGAATTTGATCACAATGTTATGTGGGCATTGAAGAAGCTTAATCTTGAATGGGATGTCACCGCCAACTTAAGGGTGGCACAATTGAATGAGCTTGATGAATTACGATACCATGAATATTCAAGTTCGTCCTTATACAAGGACAAGATGAAGTACCTCCATGACAAGTACATTCGGAACAAGGAGTTCAAAGAAGGCGATCTTGTGCTATTGTTCAATTCTCGGTTGCGGATGTTTTTGGGAAAGTTGAAGTCCAAGTGGAGTGGTCCATTTGAGGTTGTGCATGTGACACCCTTTGGTGTATTAGACTTGAAGAACAAGAATGATGAAGTGTTTAGAGTCAATGGTCACCGGGTGAAACATTATCTTGGCAAGGTTGATGATGGCCACATTGTGGTGTTGATTCATTTCAAGTGATTGATGGTAACCTGCGTCGTGCCGCGACGTTAAATCAGACGCTTCTTGGGAGGCAACCCATGTTTCTTTTCATTTTTTCATTTCCTTCCTTTTTAGATAGGTTTTGTATTAAGCGAACTAGTTTTGAAGTGAATTGCAGGAATGAGTGTGCATTGCAGGGACTATAATTGAAAAAATTGGCCAAGTGTTGAAATTATGGAGACCGCACCAAAATTGTGCGGACCGCACAAAAATTATTGCAATCGCAGAGAAGGCTCTGCGGCTGCACAATTCTTTGTGTGGCCGCACAACTAGAGACCGAAAAACATGAACTCTCTGAAGTTTGAATTTGCAGAAAATTGGCTAAAATGCGGTCGCACACAAAATTATGTGAACCGCACAAATTTATGCGGACTGCGGAAGTTCAGTTCAAAGAGGAGGTGAAGAGTGTGGACCGCACTCAAAATTGTGCGGCCATACTCAGCTAACTTTTTGACTGACTTGGTCAAACTATAAATAGGGCTTTTCAACACTATTCACAATTTACGCTTTCTGAATTCCCAAGCCCTAAGAAAATACTGTGCATCACAAAATAGTTCACAAATCACACTTAGTTCATCAAGTTAGTTTCTCGCCTGCATCATTCATTACTAGTATGTTCAATCCATGTTAGATTTTTGTCCATTTTGCTTAATTTTTGTTTTTGTTTTATTTGATTAGTTTAGTTATTTTTAGGACTAAAAATGTCAAATGTGCTTAAAACTCATGTGGTTAGTTTCATATATGTTAATTAGGGACTGGGTAGACCATTAATCATGTTAATTTGTGCATGTCATGTCTAATTTGTGAAAAATTACATGAACCCTAACCTTGCTATCCCAAATGATCAAATTGTGCGGCCGCACACAAATTTGTGCGGTCCACAGACCACTTGATTAGGGAAAATATTGTGCTTGAAAAGTGCGGACCGCACTCAAAATTATGCGGTCCGCACTCAAAATTGTGCGGTCCGCAGAAATATTGTGCGGCTGCATAAAAATGTGTGTGACCGCACTTTTGAACTTCAGAGAATCAGTATCTCAGGATTGGACTTGTGTGGTCGCACTCAAAATTGTGCGTTCCGCACTTCAGGATGTGCGGCCGCACTCATAATTATGCAGTCTGCACTTCAGGGTGTGCGACCGCACTTCAAAATTGTGCGGTCCGCACTAGACAGTCTGCGGATGCACTCAGAATTGTGCGGTCCGCACTGTCTCCTTTGATGATTGTTGTTGTACAATTGTTATGCAAATATTTGAATTGTTTTGAACTCAACTAACCTATGTACTTGCAGACAATGGTTAGATCACATGATAGAGGCGATATATCAAAAGGGAGAGGTGAATCCTCCCGAGGCAGAGGAAAAGGCACTCACCCTCTGGGAGTGCAATCGAACCCTATTGCTAAAAAACTGACCACCGGGAGAGGAAGGGCCAGAGAGCCCTCAGAATCCAGTTCCTATGCCCCATCTAGGGAAGCCTCCAAGGGTCATTCAATGGAGGTCCAACCTGAGGCCCAGTCCCAACCATCCCAACCCACTGGGCATTATCAATTGCGCAACAAACCTACATCTAGTTCTTTTTGGGGTTCTGATGCGGGAAGCCAGGGTTTCGAGCCCTCATCTACACCTGCTCCTCCGGTACCAGTAGCTATTGATGTCGATGATGATGATGTCCTGGATGATGGTAGGGGGGGCACTCAAGTGGGAGTCCTTGAGAGGTCGAAGAAAAAGGAAATATGGGAGGATCAGTTTGGGAGCTCGACAGCCTTCAACAGGTTCCGGGAATTGTGGCCCCAGAGGTCGCACACACTTGAGCGATAGTTCTTAATGAAGGATTTGGATATTCATAATCCAAATGTCCTTAGACAGTTTCGGGAGCGCAAGGGGTGGAAGTGGTTCACCCACAGTGTCATCGATGCAAATGAGCACTTGGTCAGGGTGTTCTACGCCAATGTGGCTCACATCAAGAAGGGGACAAAAGTGACAAAGGTGAGAAATTTGAAAGTCTGCTTCGACGCCTACTCTTTGAACACTTATGTGGGATTCGAAAAAGTGGAGGCAGTCTAGTGCCTAGAGAAGTTGGCTCTGGGTGATGCAGCTTGCCCTTGGCTAGCTGAGATTTTGGCCGCCCGAGAAGCACCACCACCATGGATTACAGCAGGAGTTCCTATCCTCCGGGCCACCCTCAATTTTGAAGCTAAAGGGTGGCAAACCTTTGTGTGTAGCCAGATTGATTCGAGTTTGAATAAGAACAACCTCCTACTTCCCCAAGCAGTTCTGGTGGCTTCTATTATGTCGGGGTACCCGATCAATGTGGGTGCCATCATGTCAACCAACATCACATTGGCGGTCCAAAAAAGTGAAAAGTCCTACCCTTATCCAAACACCCTCACAGAGTATTTCAATGATGCCAAGGTGGAGCCGAGGCCATATGACACAAAAGTAAAGGCCAAGAAGCCTTTCTCATGGTACCACCTGCAGGGTGCTGACAACCCAAAGTTCAAGGGTAAGGTCACTACCACCGTTGGCCAGTCTGACGAGCCATCGGTGGTGGGTTCTGAGGCTGCTGCTGAGCCATCTATAGCTCCCATGCCTTCCACAGCAGCCGGGCCTTCCACCGGGATAGCCGCCATGCCACCACATTCATCTTCTAGTCCATCAGTTGTAGTACCAGTGCCAGCCTCATCCACTTATCCTCTCACTGCGTTACGAGTCTCCCATACTTTGGCGAGCCTCAACAACTGGATGCAGACAGCCACTTTTAAGTTGTCTGACATATCTAGTATTGTTGCATCACAATCCTCTACCCCAGCAGCATCACAAGTCCCTCCGTCAGTAGAGGAAACATTGAAGAAGATTCTGGACAACTAGAAGACTATTATGGATACACTGGTAGCTCACGGGGGTTTTATTGAGGAGTTGACCAAGCAGGTCAAGAAGATGAGGAAATCTCAGGCTTCAATGAATGCAGTGGAGAGTTTGAGAAAGGAGGTGACGAAGATAAAAGCAGTAGGTGATTTGCCTTTTGACCTACTGATGGAGACAGATCCATCAGTACCAGCTGACCCAGCAGCACCATCAGCAGAGGCACCAGCTGGCCATCCTGACGAGCCAGATCTTACTGCCCCTACTGCTGAGGAGATGCTTCAGATGCTCACCAACCATGTTGTCCCTCAGCCCGGTGATGATGAGATACAGTTGGAGGATACTGAGGGTGGTGATGATGCCAGTCACCGTGAGACCACATAGGGAGTTTTCTTTACTCTCTACCCTCTTTTGTTTTGATTTTGCTAAGCATTGAGGACAATGCTTGTTCTTATTCTGGGGGATGGTCTATTTTGGTTCATTTTGGATGACTGTGATGATATTTGATTACTTTTAGGCCTGTAATAACTTTAATACTCTTTTTCTTTTATTTTTATTTTCTCCCTCATTATGTATATATCCATCCCTCTTGTATATATTTTATTCCCTTTGGTTTATATATTCATTTGTTTTACTTTCAGTAGTTTATTTCATAGCTTCTTCATTTTGTTTTCTTAATAGTATAGCTTCTTAGTTACTTTATTAGCTTCTTTTTGATTTGTTAGCTTCTTTTTATGTTTTAGTGAATAATACGTCTTTGGTTTTCTTAATGCTACGGTTCTTTCCAAAGGTGGGTCTTGTGTGAACCGGGTGGCTCTTCCCAACGATGGATGGCGTGACAACCTTCTTAAGGGATCAAGTCAGTTTTTGATGCTTAGGTAGAAACAAGTAGTATTAATGAATAAATAAGGGTCAAGTATGCTTCACTTGGTACCAACACACCTAACTACGCGCTTACTATTAAAAATAAGTTTTTGTAAAGAAATAGACCTATTTAGTGACCTTGTGACTCTTGTGTTGACTTAGACAATCATCGGGTGGTTTAGTTGAACCATTAGCGATTTTCAATCTTGAATGCGATTGTTGTAGGACCTCAACTCTATTCTCGTTGACAATCCGGTTGTGTGAGAGGTGAGGTATTTTGTTACAAGTCCAAGTACCCGTGCGAGTGGTCTAGAACTTGCCCCGAATATGTTTTTAGGCGAAATTCTAAGTTAGCCTGGCTTGAGAAGTGATTGTAGGTTTTTCTTGACCCATTTTGAAACCTTCCATGGCCCACCAATGATATCATCCTTAGTAAACCCTTTTGAGCCTAAAGCCTTTTTATTCGATAACCACATTACAAGCCTTTACCCGTTTTATAGTGACTCTCTCTTAGCATCCGAACTTTTTTTAGCACTCACGTGATTCAAATGGTAAAAACATAAGTTTGGGGGGAGAGACGAGGAGTTTAAATATTGTTTCAAGGCACAAAAAGATAAAGAAATGAAGAAGAGGAAAGGCAAAGAAAAATAAAGGAAGAACAAAAGAAAAACACAAAAAGAAAGTGAATAATGTGAAAGGGTTGTAAAGATGCAAAAGAAAGCAAAAGTTCAAAGCATGGAGAAAACAAAGAAGGAAAGTATGAATAGCATGACAAAGAAAGAGTGATGTCAAGTCTCTTTAATCCTCTAAGGGAAAAGAAAATGACTCAAAGAGTCGGCAAAGTAAGAGCTAAAAAGAGAATATGAAGTGCTAAAGGAAAGATGAACCAATTCCATTCCGATATTTCCCTCCTTAGTCCAAAAGCCTTCATTACATGCCGAAAAAGCCCTACGTGATTTCAAGCCGAGTAAGCTTACATTAGTGGTGATCGACATGAGGGGCAAGCATATGGTACTTAGAGCCGAGCTTGTGGCATTCTTTTGAGAGTGATGAGCGAATCTTTCTCGAGTCATTGAATTGAATTCTTCATTCGTGAGTGAGATGAGTTTTCGGAGAGTATAGGAGGAGGAGTTTGGGATCCACAGTGACCTGCATGAAAGTGCGAGCTTCCTTGATGAACAAAGTCAACCCTTGATGCTTAAGCGTCGTCACATTAGAGCCATTTGTTCTTTAACATTCAAATCATAGGCTTGTTAATGATTCATGAGCGTGTGGGTAATTGTTGGTCCTAATTGATTTGTGTTTGATTCAACTTAGGCCAGCTGAAATAGCCATTTTCTAGTGGAGGTGGGAAATTGCCTTAATTGCTTGAGGACAAGCAAAAGATTAAGTTTGGAGGAGTTGATAAGTAGGGATTTTGACCGCTTATTTGCTCTCTTTTACTTACGTTTTAGCTCAAAAATGCTTAAAGATATTCCCGAAAACTAATGAAATGTGCTTTCTTACAGGAATATTGGAAAACGAGCCAAAGAAGTAAAAATCAACTCAAAAAGGAGTAAAATTGGAAAAGAACCAAAACAAGGCAAAAAGGGCTATAGTGCGGACCGCACAACACTATGTGCGGTCGCAAACTCTGAAGATGCACATATAGAATTTCTTCACAGAGTGCGGACTGCACAATTATTGCACGGCCGCAGAAGACTAGATTCAGAGACTTATAGTTTAGGAGCTTGAAGATGTGCGTACCACACTATTATTGTGCGGCCGCACTCATAAATGTATGATCTGCAGAATGAAGCCCAGATCCAGTCCAAGAGCAAGAGTGCGGCCGCACTCAAAAATGTGTGGTCTGCACAATTAGAGGAAGTGCGGTCGCATCTCACTTTTATGCGATCGCAGAAAGCCAACCTGACCAGTCAGTCTCAAAGTACGGACCACACACAGAATTGTGCGGCCGCACAACCTTCGCAGGGGCAATTTTGTCAGACATTTTCAGCTGGGTATAAATAGATCTTTTTGTCATTTTTAGGTAAAGTTGGGTGCACCTGAACACTTAGAGCCGTTTTTATTTACTGTATTGGGTAACTTTGTACTAGTTTAGCATTTAAACATTAGATTTTCTCTCCTTGATCAATTATTATGCATTTTATCTTAGTTTCTTCTTTAATTTCCTCATTTTCCATGAGCAGCTAAACCCTTAGCTAGGGTTGTGACCCAACCCTGGTATGGGTACTTAATGGGTGATTGATTTAGGGCTTATTTATGATTGGGTATATGATATTTAGCCTAGTTCTTGCTTGAATTTGAGAATTGATGGTTGCATATATTGATTCATGCCTAATTGACTTAGTCTATACTTGAGAAAGTGAGACTAAGTCTAGAAAAACTTGGCTAACAAGAAATTGGGGTGAACTCAAGAAATTGATAGCCCCAATTAAAGGGTCGAATCTAGAAATAGTAAGACCCGACTTGAGCATTTATCACTTGTTTCGTGAGATACCCATTTGGACTTGAGAAAGCCAAATTGGGCAAAATTACTCAAACTACCGAGAGGTATAGAGTGAGTAATTGCGTGTGATTGCTATATTGTATCCGAACAACCAAACATGCCCTAAATCTCTAAATTCGTTAGGTAACCAACTAGGCGAAAGTCGCAACCCTAGATCTTTTATAACTTGAAAAACAACCAAAACCAAAAAAAATTATCTCTTAGCTTTACAATTACAAGCATTAGCGTAAAATTAGAAGTAGAAACAACAATTGAAAATGTGAAAGTGTAATCTTAGGCATGTCATACATTCACACTAGGTATATACCTAATCCCACATCAAGCTCCCTGTGGAATCGATCTCGACTCGCATTGGGTTTTTATTATTGCATCGACCGCCTCGCAACCTAAATTAGTGGTGTGAGTTTGGGCGATATCAGCTACCTGGATCAATTAACACAGGCTTAACTCGAGATTTATTTATGAGTACAGATAATACCAGTGCATCGTTATGCGATTGTACGATGCCTTCAGTGTCCTCATCATTGAAAGAGATGGTCCCCTCCCGCATGTAATCTCGGGTTCGTTTTTCCCTTGTAATGGACACCTTAGTGTGCTTTAGCATTGTCCTCTGTGGGACGTCGACTCCACCAATGATCATGTTGATCAAGTGTTAAGGTTCCTCTTGCTCGGTCTATTTGTGGGAGTCCCTATTCCTGAAGTGATTTTTAGTTAGATCACTCAGAAATTCCCGAAGCTGCCCATTAATGAATAATCGAGCACTTCTTCTCTTAGTTGACGGCAGTCTTCGGTCTTGTGGCCGTGAGTTCCATGATACTTGCACATCAGGTTGGGGTATCTTTGGGCGGGATCAGACTGCAATGGCCGAGGCTACTTGGTATCTTTGATGCATCTGATGGTAGATATGATGCCGGAAGCATCGACACTGAAGTTCTATTCCGATAATCTTGGTACCTCCCTGGCCCTAAGTGGCCTGTAGAAACCATTTTTACTCCTGAGTCCCCGGCTATTGTGGCATCGATCACTCTTTTTTTTGTTCATTGCAGGGTTACGTCCGGATCCGTTATCCCTTAGATTTCTGCTATATGGTTGATAACGATCTCTGTTCGGTCTTGGTTCATGATTGATGACTTTTTTAGACCTTTCATTAGTTATGATGGGATATACGGACCCGGAAGGGGCTCCGAGCTGATCATCCTCGACTCTAATTTTTGATTGGTACCTGTTATGGACGTCAGCCCAAGTTACCGCGGGGTACTCTATCAAATTATATTTTAGCTATTGTGAAGCCAAGGATCTTTGGGGGTTGAGTCCTTGAGTGAATGCCTGAACAGACCAATCGTCCGCAACTGGAGGCAGGTCCATTCATTCCATTTAAAACCTCGACACGAATTCCCTGAGCGTTTCATTATCTCTTTGTTTTACTTTAAAGAGGTTCGATTTTCTGGTCTCGACCTTGATGGTATTGGCATGAGCTTTTACGAAGTCATCTACAAGCATAGCGAATGAATCAATGAAATTAGGGGGTAGGTTGTGATACCATATCATTGCTCCTTTCGACAGGGTTTTTCTGAACTTTTTCAGCAGAACCGACTCGATTTCATCATCTTCTAAGTCATTTCCCTTGATGGCACATGTGTAGGAGGTCACATATTCATTTAGATCCGTGGTTTTGTTATACTTTGGAGTTTCGGGCATACACAACTTCTTCGGGAATGGTTTAGGTGATGCACTTTGAGGGAAAGGCTTTTGGACAAATTTCTTGGGATCCGGGCCTTTCCATATCGGTGGTGCTCCTGGGATTTGATCAACCCTGGAGTTGTATGTCTCTACTTTTTTGTCATTGGCTTCAATCTTCTTTTTCCCCCGGTTCCACCCGTTTTATCAGTTCCTCAAGCATCTTTATAATTTCGGGGTTGGTCCCGCGTTCAACTTCACTCGGCCTTTCTATGGTTGGTTCATTTCTTCAGGTGTTTTCCCGGGATGGTTCGGGCTCAACTCTGCTGGGGGCTCGACTTTGGTTCTGTAGCTGGGCTATCGCCGCATGTTGAGCTTGTAACATTTCAAAGATCACCTGTAAATTGATCCCATCACCTTCATCGTCGTGCGTACCCCGGGCTATTGATTGGGCTTCTCCGTGAATGTTGTTCTCGGGGTCGGTAGGCAAGTTTGCATCGATGGCCACATGCGATTTGACATCGATTGGGTCCGCGACCAGAACTCTGTTGGGGTCAACAGGGCGCACCTCGTTGCTGGGCACTATATTGTTGTTCTCGCCATTATACTCAACATCAACATTCAAGTGGGCAGTCTGAGAGTTTGACTTTCTTAAATTTATATGAAATTAAAATCTCAAAGAACAAGCATAAAACATAGTGCATTATGGAAATTTGTATCAAATTACCACTATTATCCTTAGCCCCACGGTGGGCACCAAACTGTTTACCCTTAAAAATGAATAACAATTGGATTTATACGTTATTTTAAGGATATGTGATTAATTCAATACAAGCGATTAATAACGTTAGATTAAGCAAATAAAAGATGTAATAAATGATCAAACAAATGATAAGAATAAGTCTGAGCTCGGTTAATGGCTTAACGAGGAACCTGCCTTCGATTCCGAGCTAACACCTATGAAGAACTTATGAACAAGAACAAGAACTTTGAATAGCTTTTAGAAATAAAAGTATATTGCATTGGTATGCGTGTTACAGTGTGTCTAATTAACAATAAACTTTTTATTTATATAATAGGAGAATTTTACCCTAAGTACAATCCTAAGAAAGGTAAAAATCTTCTTCTTCGCTAATCACTGATTTTCTGCCGATACGGGCCGAGATTCACGTCTTGATTTCCGGTTAGGAACAGACATCACGGCCCTTTGTTAGTCACATGTGGTTATTTGGTAATGCTCTCCGAAGTCTCAGCACTCGAACCAGAGCCGAAGGACGTGGTCCCGATGCCCCCAAGGGCAGGTGTTTTATTCTACCACAAATACGAGGGGCTCCTTGCTCTGATTCTGATTCCTTACAGTCACGTCCCTGCTCCGTTTACACAAGTTTTATGATAGCTCATTTGGTGTGAGCCTCTCATTCGCCATATGATGAGAGATCGAATAACCCCTTCCCGTCCCACTAAATAGTAGTAGTATAAATATAATCAAATAAAATATAATCAAATAAAAATTCATGTCCACACTAACACAGCTATAAGTATCATATAGCAGGGGTGTCAATGGTTCGGTTCGGCCAGTTATTTTATAAAATTTATATCATACAAATTTTTCAGTTATTATATTATGTATAACCTAAATTAGACTTTTGAAACTGTCTCAATCATGTCGGTTTCTCTTCGGTATCGGTACGATTCGGTTAATTTTCGATATTTTTTAAATGTCATATAAAAGTCACTAGTAAAAGTAGAATGCAATAACATACATACTTTTATAGGACTTAGAAAAACTCTCTAGACATGTTTACTATTTAAATGCTGATAAATTAAGAAAACTTGAAAGATGGCAAGAGTAAAGATCTATCAACTACTCTACAACAGCGTAAAAGAAACTAAGCAAAGACATAGAAAAGATAAATCACCCGACTATAAAGATATTAACCAAGCTCAGACTCAAGAATGAAGTCCATAGAAGATTAAATATTCAAAAAGATAAATCTAAATCATACGAAAGGAAACATATTCAATATATTGTAGTTTGCTACTCATAATCGCTAGAATATTGTGTCTTGTTAATGAATATGCTGGAAATAATTTAGTTTATGTAGGAGTAGTATAATAGGTTTGGAAATTAGAATTTTGATTTTAATTACTTGTTGGCTTGTAACAGTTTTAATAATTCCAAAGTCCAAGGAAAAATTTAATGCTTTATTATTTTTAAACTAAATATATAAATATATTTTTCACCTATAAATTTAGTCGGTACTATTCGATATTTTTTCGGTTTATTTTCATAAAATAAAAAATCTACCCTAATTATTGTTACGATTGTAGATTTATATAAAACCTACGGTTTTATAAAAAGAAACCTAAAAATCGGTTCGGTCCGTTTATTCAGTTTTTAAATATCCATTGACACCCCTAGCAAGTAGGGATGGGTTGGTAGGCAATGCAAATGCTTCACTTCATTTAAACTCTAGAGACGAATACAACAACAACAATAACAACAACAACAACAACAACAACAATAATAACAATAACAACCCGATAAATTTCTACAAATTTATTGTGTGTGGTCGGGCAAAAGCTATTGAGTTCATGATTTCACGTAAAGTAATAACCAACACTCTGAATCTGTCCCACAGTGTAAAGTCTTCCAACAAGTTTATGTGCTTCCCACGTGAACATAATCCAATTAATTAAAGAAAAAATGCATAAAGTACCCATTAAACTTGTCCGGAAAAATTATTTATACGCCTAAACTTTACGGGCGACCTAATACCCCACTATTCTCATCTAAACTAAATTTAATACCTCCTTCAAAATACTGAACCAGTCTTGTGGTGGGCTGTGTTAACACGCGCCAAGTATCAAATGATGCACTATTTCACTTTTTTTTACTTATTCTTTCCTTTTTCACTCTATTTTTTATTTCATCTTCTCCACCTTCCTTCATCATTATTTTTGCCGTCCGCCACCATGGAAGCCATTCATCGCCATAACCTCCCGTAAACCCATCAACTTTATCTCTATTCTTCTTTTTTTGTTATAGATAAATTTATTTGTGGCTTTGACATTACACGAAATTAAGGAGAAAAAGTGCCGAAAAGCTTGGGATAGAGAGAAATATTTGGTTGGCCGAAAGCTTGGTGTCGTCGATACCGTATTTTTGACAAGGTGGGTTTGTGCTCCTAATTCCCTTCGTCTGGGTTTCCTTAAGAGAATTTTTGTCACTTTATTCCTCCTAGTTTTGTATTGGAAGAGTGAACGAAACCTGAGATATAGAGCCACTAGTTAAGGACCTATAAATTTTCTCCGATCGGAGAATTTTTCGGTAACACCTTATCTTCTTTTCACCACTATTTCTGAATCTAAAGAAGTATTTTTCAGCAAATAGATAAAAAATCGGATAGAAAAAATCTCAATTGGAGAAGGACGGAGATAAGAATAAGGTCACCGAAAATGAATATTTTAGCCAAGCTAGAGTCATTGGTTCACTGCATCTGTTAAAATGAAGAAAAAGAAAAAAAAACGAAAAAGAAAAGAAAAATGAATAAGAAAAGAGAACAAATTAGTATTAAGTTTAACTAGTTATAATATCCAATAAGAAAGTGACACCTGGACAATTAAATTAGTTTTAAGATTTTTTTTTGTCTTCACGCGCATCTACAAAATGAACTATACTTTTCACACAACGTTATCACTCAAGAGGGTATTAAATTCACTTTAAGTTTAGAATAAGAGGTTAAAAGGTCACCCGTAAAATTTAGGTGTATAAATAATTTTTTCGGATAAGTTTAATGGGTACTCTATGTTTTCTCTTAATTAAATTCACATGACTTTCAAGGAGCACATCATGTAATATAAAAATAGAGTATTTACTATTTTAAGTACCTTATAGTCCCCACCCTTAGCCTCCCTTTATGACCTCACCTACACTTATTAATTTCAAGGCAATCCAAGGATGACTTTTTTCCCTTCCCCCTTATATCCCCTTAGGACCAAAATACAACCCCTTTTAGCATATTCTGAGGGATGGGCATTAAATTCCCTTTGACAAATGTTTTCTTTTATTTTTCCTATTCTTTTTGTTAACTTGAAACTTTAAATTTGAAAGAAACATTAATGTTTAACATAAATTAAAAGAAAATTTGATATGGCTTACTTGAAAAATAGAAGAAATTAAATATTTCATGTTTAACCCTAAACTTTGGAAATACCGTTGCTTAAGAATTTTATGCAATAGTAGTTTTTGTTCATTGGTGGAGTACAATAGACTTTTGTAGTCTGACCCTTCTCCGGATCGTGCGCATCGCGAGAGCTTAGTGTACCGGGTTACCTTTTTGTAATTTTTATTCATTAGAAAGATGGAAACTTTTTCTTATGCTTATAAAATAAAATAATTACGCACCTAAATACTTTATAAATTTCACATATTTTTTCCCTGATATTTAAAGTAGTCAAATAATACCTATTTGTTTTTTTATTTTCTTATGTGTTAGTGCTCAGGATGGACCCCTATCTCCAACAGAATGGTTCAAGTCGATCACAACGTCTATAAAAGATAACCTAAGCGCCGAAAAGATTAAAAAAAGTAATGGCTATTAATTAATGTAAATAAGAAAAGTAGCTCCTAGAGAGTGTTTAATAAGTTGTGTATATAGTGTTTGAAGTATGTCGCGTTAGTTAATTTTTCCTTATTAAGTTTAATTTTTTGTTTACTTGTCCACTTTATGACCGAGGAATGCGTCTCATAAACTTGCCATGTAGCGGCACTAGAATTCAGTAGTTTTGGTCAAAACTTTATGTTATATCAGAAATTTATTTCAACAACAATAAATACTCAATGAAATTTCATAAGTGGGCTCTAGAAGGGTTGTATGTAAGCTAACCTTACCTCTATCTTGCGAAAGTGGAGAAATTGTTTCGATAGACCATCGGCTCAACAGTCATAAAAAATAAATACGGTGGAAAAGTCATGAAAGAGAAGCAGTAACCACAACAAGAAAATAAGATAATCGAAACAAACAACATGTAGTAATCGAAAATGGGCGTAATACTAATACTACTGGTATGGAGAAAAAAAATCGTGCGACTACCTACTAACTCACAACATTAATCCTCGATTTCCACATCTTCCTATTAAGTATCATGTTCTCAATTCACTTAATACGTAAAAATAATTTTTTAAGAACCCGATAAGTTATCCTTTTTAGAATTCAAAATTCACGCACTTTAAATCCTAGCTACAACTCCGTAATGCTATCTCTTCTTTAGTTCTTTTTATATCATTTGAAACAGGACGGTCACACACATATATTATATAGTATATAGAGAGAGAGAAAGCTCAATAGGAAATAGCTCATTTCATTTCAATGTTTTTTTTTTTGGATTTTTTATATAAAAATAAAATCTAACTTAATTATTCGATCAACTTATAAGAACCCTATATATTTAAGAAAAATCAAAAAATTAAATTTAGTTCGATATTCTCGAATTTATTTATTTATTTTTTTTTTGACAAGATAGTAACAGCAGTATATAATTGGAATGTGGAAAGCAACTGCCAAAGTTAGAAAGAGAGAGGCGCGACAATATCAGATGGGAATGCTGGCAAAGCCGAATCAGATTGTACGGAAACTGGACCCCATCTTCAGGTGGATGCTTCCTTTTTTCTCTTTTTTCTGGTCATAAATGCTGGATTTTTTTGATTTTTCATTCGCTGTTCAATAGTAATCATTTTCTATCGTGAAAAAAATAAATTTGCACTGTGTAAGATCTATTTAAAGAAGAACCACTCTTTATTAATATTTTTCTATTCCAAAAATCTTTTATAAAGAATAAAAAAAATCTTATATATTTCACCACAATCATAAATTTTGATGGCAGAGAATCTTACCTAATCTAATACCAAATACCAAAATTTACTTTGATGCTTTTTCTTGTTTTTTTGTAACAGAGGCAAAGTGCGTTCAGGTTCTCTGTCACCTCGAATTCAAAGCTTTATAATCAAATGCTACCTAGAGTATTTATTTCATTCAGGTTTTATCTGTGTAACACCGTCCAACCAAATTCTTATGTCTCCGCTTCTTTATTATTTTGTTCTTAGTGGGCGTTTGGACATAAATATTGTAATATTTAAAAAAAAAAAGAAATTTAAGTGAAAATAGTATTTGAAAATTAGAGTTGTGTTTGAACATGAATATAATTTTGGGTTGTTTTTGAAGTTTTGTGAGTAATTTGAGTGAAAATTTTGAAAAACAGTTTTTTGGAGTTTTTCAAATTTTCGAAAAATTTCAAAATTCATCTTCAAGTGAAAATTGAAAATTTTATGGCCAAACATTGATTTCGAAAAAAAATAAAAAAATTTCGAAAAAAATTAAAATATTTTCGAAAAAAAGTGAAAAAATTCTTATGTCCAAACGGACTCTTAGTTCATGTTTCACACCATAAAATTTTTCAAATTAAGATACAATAGATAAAATAAGAAGTTTAAAATTAAATTATTTTAAAATATAAAATCATTTTTGAAACAGACTAATAAGAAAAATATGTCATATAAATTGAAATGGAGGAAATATCATTTTCTAAAAACCTTTTTAGTTTATTTTTTGTTTTTGAAGTACAAAAAACAAGATTCGTGAGGCTCTTTTCCTTTTTATTGATTCGATAGAGATAAGCAACATTGCTTAATTTAAGACTCATTTTCGACTCTTGTTAAGGGTAAAGTTCAAGATTTAAATTCTTCTTCAAATGGATTACCAAATTAGTACCTTTTTGAGTGGGTATCACATAGGAGCTTAATTAGTGGTAAACCCTCCATTCTTATACTACTGAACTTTAGGGTTCGAATCCCATAATATCTCATGGGACTATCAAAAGATTATAAGACAAACTGAGTGGTTCAAACTTCATTTATTTATCAAAAATATTCTGACGACTTTTTGGAAAAAATCTTGCCTTAGATTTGATCCCATTTTTTCTTTCTCTTTTTTATTCCCATATGTCTGGTCCCCCGTCCCTCTGTCGAAATTTGGTTTGGATTAGTCATTCTTTTGTTCTAATCAAGAGATAATAACAGTAGTTAAAGATTACAATAGAAGGTCGGTTTGGAGTACAATAATTTCCTAATTACTTTGCAGAACACGTTTTAGAGGCTCAATGTTTGAGATATTTAGAGAAGATTCCCTACGAGTTAAACTAAACCTGAAAAGCTACCATAGTTGTTTAGTGAAAAAATGACGTAAAAGAATTTTTACACCATCAAATCATTAAAGATATCTACAAGAAGCAATTCATAAAATATTAAATAAGATTTGTAACTTAAAAATAGAATAAAGCAAGTTACATTCTATAACGAGTTAAAACACAGAGAGGTATATATTTACGTAGCTCCCTATATAGTCTAAGGACACACAATATCTACCAACCAAAATATTAAGGGAAGGAAGGGAGATGCGCATTTTAGGGTTAATTACAATTTACAATGCAACTCCTAAAGATAGTATAATCATATATATATATATATATATATATATATATATATATGTATAAATTTTATAGTATACTTTTTCGACTACCGATGAGAAAAAATGATGGTTGTCCAAAAAGAAAAGAAGAAAACTTGGGAACTTGGGTGGCGAGCAAAGAAGAGTAGATGACGGGATAACACAGTTGCAGTGAATTGATCGAAAAAAGTCACCAATTAGACTCCTCAAAAGTGGATTTGTCCGCTTAAGAGTCTAATAGCCTGTTTGGTCAAGCTTTTTTAATCCTAAGAGTACTTTCTTTTTTTCAAAAAAATATTTTTTTTTTCAAAGTTGATGTATTTAGCTAAGTTTTTGGAAGGAAAAAAAGGTGCTTTAGAGGAGAAGCAGAATTAGTTTTGGAAAAGCCAAAAAAAAATAGCTTCTCTTCAAAAGCACTTTTGAGAAAAATACACTTAGAAACAGTTTTTAAAAGCTTGGCCAAACGCTAATTGTTGCTCAGAAATGCGTTTCAAATTAATTAGCCAAAACAAATCGCTTCTCACTAAAAGTACTTTTGAGTAAAACACTTATCAAAATAAGCTGATTTTTGAAACTCGGCCAAACAAGCTATAAATCTTGATTACTTATGTATAATACATGTATAATATATATTTAATCATATATAATAAATGTATAATCTATGTATACTGGCTATGAAAATTAAAAAACAAATCCGTCCAGCTATTTGTGTAAAGATCCTTTCGACAAAGTTCACAACTAAATCCTGTCATACCATTATTATTCTTAACTAGGCCCATTTCAAATCTATAACTTCAGGATTAAATAACCTAATACTGAGTGCAGTAAACTTTTAGTTAAAAATCACCATAATCGTGGGGGTTATCCATATATTAGCATCCACAAAAAAAAAAAAAAAAATGAAGGAGCAATTCCTTGTAATTTGTAGCTATGCCTTTCAGCATATTAGAATTGGTGCTAATTACTTTTATGATAGAGGAAAATGTTTCTCCTTTTATCTAGCTCTGAAGTTTAGATAATATAACTTGTCCATCTTCAACATAGCATTCATTTGTCTAGGAAAATTGAAAGCTTTAGAAGAAGATCCCATTGGCGTGAGTCGTTGGTTATGGAAAGAAAGATATCATTATTTTGCATCGTTTGTTGGATCGTTGGAACGAACACGGTGGCCTCTAGACGAGGAACTAATTCGAATGTGGATCTTGATATGTTGGTAGTTGTTAAGCATAGGGTGGTACAAATAGTATTTTACCCATAACCACAACTCACCCAACGATTCTTTAACATTAATCGGTTGGACCTTCACTTAGTTTCGTTCAAACTTCATATCGGAGATGGATAGATCACCGAGGTTGGGGTCCATAAGCGCTAAATGGATTAAAAAGCTGTATACTATTAAATCTCTATCAAATTCTTCTTTTTCTTTCTCATTGTCCCTATCATATTTATGATTCACATTTAACGAACATACAGAAGCCATGTTAACTGGTCGAAACAATTAAACTTTAAAGTTATCTACATTTTAGATCACTGCCATTTAAATTCCAAAAAGAAATAAAGAAAAATAAGCCAATTTAAGGAGTAATTTGTTTACAACTTTCGAATCATATTTTTTATCTTTTATGAAATAAAAGAGTTTTGCATTAAAGTGCAAGCTTAAAATAATTAGGGTGCCCCGTGCCCTAATGCCCTTTTGCCATAGTATTTCTCGGAAGAAAATTAGGGTTTGGTTAAGATGGTACCACATCCACACAACAAGCATGGGCCAATCAAAAAGTTTCACAAGAAAACAAAAAAAATTAAAAATTAAAAGTAGTATAGTACCTCAAAAAAATAAAAGTAAGACATCCAAAATTTAAAATAAGTGTTCCTATAATAATTTTTAGTTAATAAACAATGATAACTTGGTTTACAGTTAATTATTTATAGATATTTAATGAATTTCTAGTAAAAGAAATTTTACATTTAATTATTTATAAATATTTAATAACCTCTCTCTCTCTCTCTCTCTCTCTCTCTCTCTCTATATATATATATATATATATATATATATATATATATATATATATATATATATATATATATTCCCTTTCTATTCCACTATATATGCTTCTCTTACTCTCTCACATACAACAAGCTTAAAGAAATATGCAGACTCCATTCTTCCTAGAGATCACTCTAGGATTATTGTTAATTCCCTTTTATCATGCAATTATTTTCCTATTTTTCCGCTATTTTTCTACTTATTTGACAAGGAGTCTTGAAATATGTTTCTATGAGGTTATTTAATTATATATTTTAATCTATTTCTTGGTGTACTGAATTAGCTTATCCTTTTCTGCTCAACATATGCTGGAACCTGTGAAAAAAATCTTATCTAAAAACCCAAGAGGAAAGGAAAGAATTTGGAGTCTTAATTTTTTTTTTCTTTTGGTTTTATCTGTTATTTATATGTTAATTTTCTCCTTACTTATCTTTTTGTGGAGCAAGAACCATTAACGTTCCAAAGAAATAAGGTTTTCTTTATGTTTGATTTTTATTCTGAAAATGATGAAATCTCTAGTGGCTAGATAGTCCACTATTGTAGCTAAAATTGTTACTCCATTGTTCCAAGATATGGATGTACTTAGATTTCCCCCCTATAAATATGTCTATGTAAAGCATTTATGATAACCATTTTTAATGGTTGAAGGATAGGGTTTTCTGGTCCACTTGAAGACATTCATAAAATTGAAGCGATACAGATAAAATAGGGTTTCTGGGTCGATGGTTGAACGGTCAACGCAGTTGTTGTTTGCAGATGTAGCATCATCAAGATTCACATATTATAAAGGCATGATGATTAACGACCATGGCCTTTTTGGAGGTGAGAATCTTGATGATGCTGCATTAGCAATAAACGACTACCTAACTTACTGGAGCTGAGGTAACTAAACGAGCTATAAATTTTAATAGAAAATTCAGAACTCATAAATGTCTGGTCGTGCCTATGCTAACCAGAGTACTTTCTTTTAAGGCTGACACTCTAAGCAAAAGGAGAAATTCAGACCCCAGAAGTATAGTACGGTTTGTTCAGTTTTTGTCAAGATATATGGATTTACCTTGTTTTATTTTTACTGTATTTCAGTTCAGTACTGAAACAATGTTCTTGTCAGATCGATCTGTTTTTTATTTTTATTTTTATTTTTTCAAAATCTAACAGGTGAATTTGGATCTTTGTTTTATTTTGAGACTGTTCACTGCTCTTTTTGAAGACCCTGCTGATGAAATGAGGACTGTGTAGATCTGTGATTATTCTTTCCTGGCAAGTGAAGTTCTGATTATTAATGGTATCTCAACCTGATAGATCAGAAGTTGTCTTTCATCTCTCTCTCACACACACAGTGTGTGCTTTATTTTCTTGATGTAGTTTGATTGAATTATAGAAATATTACCATCATATTATTCGGTTCTTTTTTTTTTCTGTTTGTTTACAAAAATAAAAACCTACCTTAGCTAATTGTTCAATAGTGTTGGAGATTTTTATCAAAACCTAAGATTGTTTGAATAAGATTTGATTTGGTTGATTTAGTCGTTTTTCAAAGAACTTTTGGCACTTTTAACTTTAAACCTGATATATTTTAGGTCTTCAGAAGAGAAAGAGCTAAAGGAGACGAACAAGGGTTGTGATGGACTCCATCATCCATACTCAGAGGTCTCGGGTTTGAGTCCGGGTATGTAGTCGTCTTTGTTAGAGAGCGCTTTACCCCCTCCCTCCACTGTAAACTTTTCGACACGAATTCGAATTTAGTGGGCCACAATATGAGTACCGAACACCGAATGAGAAAAAAAAAAAAAAAAAAGCTAAAGGAGAGTTGGAGTAACCTAAAGAAAACTGAGAACATGAGGTGAGAATCAAATCCTGCTTATTTTCTTTTCTCTTGCTCTTTTTGTCTTATTATTTTTCCTAATCTTTTCCTTCTTCATAGATTCGATAATACCTACACATTAATAAAACTGAACAGCGCAGTGAAATTTGAGTTGCTAAGTTTCTTTGTTTTTTCAAGACAGAAATTCAAAAATTAATTGAGTATTTCATTGGAAAAATCATCCAAGTGATGTTTTTGTCTGTTGAATCAACAAAAGATTTTATGTTGGAACTGCTGCTTTTGGATTTTTGCGACTTCGAGGGTCGGGGGTGGTGCCACAGTATTAGTTGAACCCACTAGCTTTTGTTCAAGTCTTGTATTTGTATTAAGATATTCAATGAATATATATTATTAATTTAGTTACCAATAACTTAAAAGGATTATAATCTCGAACCATAAAATTCAAGTCCTGACTCTTAGGGTATGTCTCAATATCATGGCGTACATGTCACAATTGTTATTATTAAGTTGGATTTTGCCTTGAAATAGATTAATAAGTGTAAACATATTATATATACATTTCTAAAAAAAATTATACATATATATAATTCGAAATGAAAACAACGATCGTGAAATCATAACTTGCCTGCTTCTGTAGGACGTGGACCAAGGTTTTGAGTCCTTATACTAGCATGCATGTTTGGAAATCCTGTGAGAAACTGATCTAACAACTGATTTTAGAATTAAACTGACCTTAATCAACTTGTTATCAGAATATTTTCTATATTTTCTCAATTACAAGAATATTTGGAAATTATTCAATTACCAGAAGTTTTCTATCTTTTTTATTTGGGAAAATGGTCAAATATACCCCTCTAATTTGGTATATTGTTCACATCTATCCTCCGTTATACTATCGAGACGTCTCTACCTTTACCGTTAGGCAAACTTTTTAAAAATGCCCTCCACCTAACGGAAAGCCACCAAATTAAAAAAATACCTATTTTTTTAAAACCTATTAATAACCCGTTAAACCCCTTTTATTTACTGCACTTCTTCCTCACATATTATTCATCTCCTTCGTAGTCACTTGTTGAATTCAAGAAGTGAAAGACATAAAAATATCGATAACCATATATTTATTTATACATTGAGTCCCAATTCTTTTAATATCCTTATTGTGTGTTTATTATATTTTACCTTTTCTAATTTTTATTTTTTTCTTCTAGCTTCTCTCTTTGTTTTTTCTACCATGTCGAAGTGTACCGAGTATTCATCATTTTCTTTCCACCATGACTTGAATATTTATAGCATCTTATTAGGTTGGCAGTTCTGAAGTCTTAAGGTACCTACCGAAGTATTTCTTACTCCAACAGTGAGCCTTTGTTGATGAGTATTTACGCACCATGATTTTCTTATCATGCTTTAAGCATTTGGGCAACAAGTAATTATTTCTAAATCATCCCTTAAGAACCAAAGTTAGATTCCAAGATATAGGATATGATACTCATAATTCTTAGTAATAACTAAACTTATAATGAATAAAAATTAGAAAATAATTAGAGGAGATTCAATTTAATATCAAGCTACAGTCCGAGGAATTCATCAAGAATGAAAGATAGTACACCAACAAGTTGGAAAGCAACTTAACAATCTAAGTACACTAACTTAATGTATTAACCAAATACAAGTTTTATTAAAGTATATATCGGTTGTTACTAACATACAAACCAACTGTCAAGTGTGTATTACATTAGACAAAGTGATAACATGACATCCTAATGCCACCATGAACAACTAATAACCAAAAATATAAATTCTTACTAATCCTACTTCCACCATCATTCCCGGTCTCTCTATAAATAAATAAAATATGTTAAGACGTCTCAGAAATCTATGTTTCATATTTTTAAATGATGGGTTTAACGGGTTTGGGTTAATGAATTTTTTTTAAGATGATTATTTTATTAATCTGGTGGCTTTCCGTTAGGTGGATGACATTTTTAAAAGTTTGGCTAACGCTAAGGGTAAATATGGGCCCATAGTATAACAAAGGATAGATATGAATGATATACTAAAGTAGAGGGGTATATTTGACCATTTTCCCTTTTTATTTTGACATGGCTAACTTGATATTACAACGCTGGCCATATTTCTGTTTTTTTGGTTTGTATATGCAAAGTAGGTAATGTGAGAATCCCGATATTCCTAATTTTTTAAGAGCCCTTTGTTTACCCTAAAAAATGGATAATAACTAAATTTGTTTGTGGTTTTAAGGATATGTTGATTAATTCGATACAAACGATAAATTGCGTTAGATTAAACGGATAAAGGAGGTAATAAATTATCAAACCACTTGAGGAGGAGGATTTCGGACTTAACAACAGCTTTAATAAAATATCCGCCCTCGATCTCGGACTCACAATGACCAAGCACTGTTGAACAAGAACAAGAACTTTGAATAACAGAGAAAATAATAGTATATTTCCTTGATATGTGTGTTACAGTGTCTAATGAATAATCAGACCCCCTTTATATAGTAGAAAAATTTTACCGTAGGTACAATTGCATAAAAGGTAAAAATCTTTTGTTTAACTGATCACGAATTTCTGCTGGTACGTACAGAGATCCATGCCGTGATACCCGGCTGGTCACGGATGTCACGGCCTTCTGTTAATCGTGCTCGGTTGCCTGACAACACTCTTTGAAGTCTTTTGGGATTTTGACCGATCCCGGGGTCATGGCCCCGATTTTTCCGTGGGTGGGTGATGTGCCCCCGGACCCTGGCTCGATGAGACTCTCGCCTCGATTCCGATTTTTTATCATGACGTCTCTTGCTGGATTTACCTTATTGGAAACCAGGGTGTCCCATGGGCCCGGTTTCACCCGTATACACCCTTTCTCTTTCCTTTTCAAATTGTTTTCCTCCTTTAGTGTTTTGCTACACACTTCATGTATATTGATGATGTACCTACAATAGGTGTCAATTCAATTCTCACTGTATTCCCGCCCTCTTTCTTGATCCCCTATATAACGTAAGGATTTTTTAAGAATATATTAAAAACAATGTATTGGTGTATATATTTTTAAATTAAAATCGCCTTGACGTTGTAGAGGTTTGACATAGATTCCTACCTTGTAATTTGATAACCAGAAAGTGAACATATGAAGGTGAGGGACATAAAATCGGACCTCCTCAAAAACTAAATGAGAGATAAACATGCCCGTCTCTTTACAAATTGGTAGCAAAGGCTTAATTAATATTGTGGTTTGGTATACAGTGATTAACCTATATATAGGGGCGGATGTAGTATTCTGCCGATGGATTCAATTGAACCCATAACTTTCGACGCCGAGTAAACATTTATATGCAAAAATTCATTAAAATTGAAAAAAAAGAAGTAAATATGAACTCATAATTTTAAAAATATATTGAGTTCAATGCTAAAAACCTTAAAAGTAGAACCTATATATAGGATTTAAATCCTGGATCCGTCTCTGCCTATGGCATGTTGTTGTTTTACCTCTTGTGAGTTCAAATATTTTCTTTCACTTGCTTAATCTAGAAACTTGTCACGACCCAATTTTTTCTCCGTTGGGTATCATGATGACACATAGTTTTAGAACTAGGTAAGCCTAACATTTACTGAATAATAACAATAATAATAATATCTAACAACTTTTGAAATGGATTTCTCTATAAAATTTATAATTTCCAAAATCGGTAGTACAAGTCATAGGCTCTACAGAGATTGCTACAAATTTCTAAATACAACTGTTTGTAAATAGGTAAAACAATGTGAATACAAAATAGGAAGGTGACTCCGAAGCATGCGAACGCAGCAAAAGGTTTACCTTGAGTCTCCACAGCAACAATTCGCACAGCTAGCTAATGATCAACTGACTTCGAAATAGCTGAATCTGCACAAAATTGTACAGAAGTGTAGTATGAGTACACCACGGCGGTACCCAACAAGTATCAAGACTAACCTCAGTGGAGTAGTGACGAGATAGAGTCAAGACACCTACTAGACTAAATAACCTGAACAAGTATAAGTATAGAAACAACAGAGTATGATATCTACATAAAGACTACGCGAAGTGACAATTAATACGGTAATTGCAATAAGGAAGGAAAACAACAACTATCAGCGGAACACCATAATAATGACATAGAAGAATGAACGGAAACACAACCTAAGTCCAATAATCACAGATAAAGAAATGACAAGTAACAACTCAACAATACGATAGCTTTCACACCGGGTTTTAGTCAATAAACTCCACGAGGTACCGAATCTCGGACAATCACAACTCACGGGTCTTAATATCTGAACCCTAACACTTGGCATCCTGTGCCCTCATTATACCTCATAGCCGCACTGACGACTCGCGTGCCAAATAGGTCCATTCTCACATAGAAGGCAAGTAAGCAATGGTATGCATATATACTCAACAATATCAAGAAAACCTCTTATCCGATAAGAGTGCTTAACTACGTGTATACTTGTGCAAGTGTCCTAATATAGTTCATACCAGCTAGTGAGCATAAGGAAAAGAACGGACAACACATAGAATATTTTCTCACAACTTTCACAAGATAAAGCTCACACAGATAAGTGTACCACTACACAAATATCAACAACAAGAATGCCCCCAGGCCATCACAAATCATCACAAATCAATCTCTAACATAGCCCACCTTGTCTCGCCACGTGTGCAATAGTAAAGTAAATGCCCGCCTTATCTCGTCACATGTGTATAATAATATTCCCACCTTGTCTCACCACATGCGCAACCCACATATATATATCCCGCCTTGTCACGCCGTATGTGTAAATATGAATAGTAATAATAGCACGGCAGAAACCTCGTGCAACCCCATAATAAAGAGATGTCAACAAAGGGCACTCCCGAGATACCGTCTCGTAGTCCCAAAAGTAAATGCTCAACATGGGATCTCCCGAGGTACCGCCTCGTAGTCCCAAAAGTAAATATACAAGACAGGGGGATCTCCCGAGGTACCGCCTCGTAGTCCCAAAGTAAATATGCAAGACAGGGGGATCTCCCGAGGTACCGCCTCGTAGTCTCAAAGTAAATACGCAAGAACAACAAGTACAACGACAATAATAACACTAATACAAGAGTACGACAAATAAATCAACTCAGAAATTCCAGAACTCAAAGGAACGGAGGAACTAATTCACAAGGAGTAGCCACAATAGAGAATGCTAATCATAATAGGAACAACTCAACAAGGGAGAAAATAATATGTAACAACGTTCCCACAAAGTACAGTTCAACAACGAGGGAGATATCACGAGTCATTAATTTCAATAAGGATAAGTCAACTAAGATATAGGATATGTAAACTTCTTTTAAGGTTGGGCAAGTACGAAAGAGATACAACAACTTCAATTAAAGATAAGCAGTATAAAGAAAATCATAGCCTTAGTTAAGGATGAACAATTACAGAAGAAATAATTATAACTTCAAATGAAAATAAGCAGTTAGGGAAAAGACAACATGGTGATAGAAGAGATAACAATTTCAGTTAGGGCACAAATGACTCAAATAAGCATCAAGGGCGGATCATGAAGCAATTAATTCTAATTAAAGCAGGTAGAGGTGAAACTAGTAATTAAGAGACGTATTCATAACATAACAACTGCATATTCAGTGAATACAAGGACCTAAGAATCTTAAAATGCCAATTTTCAACAAATAAGTCCGAGCACGTACTTGTCACCTCGCGTACACGGACTACAATTAGCATAGAAGACTCAAATCCTAAGGGGTAGTTCTCCCACACGAAGTTAGGCAAGATACTTACGTCGAACTAAGCTCAATCAATCAGTAAGAATGCCATTTCCTCGATTATCCGGCTCTGAATGGCCCAAATCTAGCCAAATACAATTGCATATGAATAAAATTACGAGACAAATTAACAATCAACTTTTTCTCTAATATGCATGCAAGTTAGGAATTTTGACCGATGGTTGTGGAACACTATGCAGGTAATGAGATAACCAATACACTGTTCTCTATGTAGTTTAAGTTAAAAGGGCTGTATATTTCTTTAACGAAGAATACAACAATAATCCAGTGTAATCCTACAAGTGAGGTCTGTGACGTTAATAAAGTATATTACTCCTAAATATTTACCATACGAAGTTACTTCCATTTCAATAACTCAGTGGCCACCAGATTTAATTGTTACTTACTGCTTATAAAAATATCCGACCTATGCTATTGTTAAGTCGTTCGCGTATGATCTTTCTGATCTCCTTTCCTTTTATTCACCGGATTTTACATTGGCTTTGGACCAATGAAAAATGGAGTTGATGGTGTTGCTAAAAGAACATGAATTAGTAATGGACAAATTCTGTAGCTAAACAGAAAATTCATCGCTAATCCTATTTAACGATTGATAAGCGACAGATTATTAAGAAAATTTATTATCTAAAAGCAATTTAACGACAGAGTATCGACGAAATTCATAGCTAATACTAGTATTTTTTGTAGTGTAGGGAAAGAGGAGAGCCTTAGGGTACGCTTACTGCGTTTTTCTTTAACTTCTCGGTATTGTGAATCGATTTTTTATTGGGGAGGAATATTATGTGTTTCTTTTCAATTGTTGGATGATGTATATCAAATCCGTATCCATATTCGTCCTCTTTCTAATCTTAAACCAGCCAAATTAAAGGATAGAAAAACCATATCAAGATTATTGTTCTATCGTTAACATGCTTCAAGTTTTGTTCCTCTACAAATACATGTATAATTAAACATCAATGTTCATCAAAAAGTGTTGGTAAAGTTGCTTTGCAGTGTATGGTAGTAGTACTTGAAGAGTTCAACTTTTATAAAGTCCAGAAGTATTTTATGCTACCAAGTCATCTAAAAGATATATAACAGTCTTGTTTGTTTCGAATATTTTTGGATATTATAGCGAATTGATGTTATAGAGAACATATATTATTATAACAGAACATGAATCTGGTTCTGGAAAGACCTTGGCTTTTATAGTGAGGTGTTATTATATAAGGATGTTGTTATAGAAAGGTTGAACCATAGTAGATGTGAACTTATAACTTTAAAAATATAATAGATTCAACGCTAAAAATTTTAAATGAACCAATCGAATTTAAATCATGAATCCGCATACGATCACTGTAGCGCATAACTAATTATATATTAGAAATAAATGCCTACCATATTTGAAAGTTATCATTGTTTATTAGCTAAATGATGCTTTTATCTCTTTTCTAGTAACTAAATCATCTTAACCACTTTTACAAAGTAGAGTTATGTAATTTTAGATTCTCAATCAACGCTTTAATCATGCCACTTGTTGACTCCTGACGTGTAATTGCCCTTCATTTGCAGTCACATCACCTTTCAATTACATCACCCCAATTGTGTGAAACTGATTCACTGATTATTACTACTCCATTGCTTTCCCACTTTCCAGTTGTCGTTTTCTCTGAATAGAGAATATAAACTAGATCTTCCTTCTTATAATATGCAATATGCAACTCTCCAAAAATTCCCTACATCACGTTTAGCAGGCGTTTGGACATAAAAAAACAAATAATATTTGAAGTTAACTTGAAAAGATGATATTTGAAATTGGAAGTTATGTTTAAATATGTATTTCACTTGAAAAAATATTACAGTTTTGTGAGGAACTTGAAAATTTTTTTCTAAATTTTTTTCAAAAACTAATCCTATTTTCTGAACAAACAATGTTTTCAAAAAAAATTATAAAATATTTAGCCAAAATCTATGATAAAACGGGAGCTTAGTACTTCTCCCCCTTTCAATTCTCTATTTGCATAAAAACTCCATTTCACTCAACAGGAAATCTGATTCATCAATCCACTAGGTTGAATTAACATGTTGTAAACATCTATCTAGAATAGGGGTGGCAAACGGGGTTAGATCGGATATGGGCGGATGGAAAAGGGGTAATGCAAAATAAATAAAATATCTGATCCAACCATATATTTAATATTGATAAAAAATGGGTTAATCGACGGATAATATAGATATTCATATTATCTACGGCTTCTTGAATATGATCACTTTTGGGAGAATTTCTAATCTTCTAAACTTAAAAAATCCCCAATTTGAATCTTTACAAATGTAAAAATTAAACTCATTGGTTATATTTTATCCATATTTGACCTATTTTTAAAAGGTTCAATATTCAACTCATTTTTTTAGTAGATAATACAGACGGATAACTTTTCTTTTATCTATTTTGCCGCCACTAATCTAGAAGAACGACGTTAAATCCTTTCATTGGTAATACAGTTTCGGCTAACTTCTAAATTCTAATGTTTTTTCTTTTCATGGAAGTTTATGGCAACTCCATAGTGACTGTGCTGATAAAGAAAATGGGGTTTTAGATCAATTTAAGGTGGTAAATGAGACAGGTGCAGGTACGTTAAACTTTATTATAAAGTGAAAATGGGACTAGCTAATTGCTACCTTTGTCTTAATTATATCTTATACCACCCTTATCTCTTTTGAGTTTATGTTGCGTGTATTGAAAAAGTTAAAAGAAAAGAGGCTAAGTTTGTTTGCCTACAATAAAGTAATTATCAATAAGGACATATCAATAAAAATAGAAATAGATATATATTTTAAAACTCATTCTTTAAACTCGAATTAGATAATCTCTAAATTTTTAATCCGCCACTGTACATCAGCAATCTTACATAGACTTAAGAGAGAAGATATGGCCTTAGATTTTTAAAAGAATTTCAAGAAACGGAACACATAACAATATATCAAAGGAAAAGTATTCATTTCATCTTAACAATAATGCATGATGTAAAATAAGAAGCTTGGCAATTTCCTTCTTTTTTCTCTGTATTCCTTTTACATGGGATAATGGGGATCCTTTAGAGTTTAGAACTAACTAAGATCAACGGTTAGCCACATATCGCAAGTTCTTTTTTGCATGAAGATCTTGTATTTGAAATATACTGGCACGATTAATCAAGATCCGCAATATGTAAGACTCATTTAACACGGAATTTCTAGCTTTTTACGAAGGGTTTCTCCATTCTCGTGATTTAAACCGACGAACGAGGGATTCTATACATCCCATCTCACCACATCTTATGGTGGTCAGTTGTTCAATACAAGAAAAAGGACTTGACACTTTGAAAATTTAAAGCATATCTAAGGTCTCAAAGACATAATATTTTCTTCTTGACTTTTCAATTTTGTTCGTTTACTTCTCTTACATCCACATGCATATTGGTGCTCAAAATTTTGAAAGTGAAGAGGAAGCAGCGGCAGTAGTTGTACTGGTCCATTTAAATGGGGGGTGGTGGTCCATAAAGAAGAACCAATAGGGTCGTTTTTTAAGAGATTTGATAGTACATATAGTATCAAATTAAATCTTTTATATGTCTAAAGGCTTGTAGTAATATGTAGGAGCTACTTTTTTACAGCCATACAAACTTGCCCCCGTTGCCTTAATTTCGATACTACGTACATTATATGACAATATTGTGAAGTCACACATCTTGCCGACCATTTTATTTAATTTTTTGGGTGTGTTCTTCGTAACGTAAGATGTACGTGCCACAAAAGTAGGACAATTATTAAGGTACGTGCGGAGGCGGATTCAGGATTTGAAACTTATGGGTTCCTACCGTAATTTTAAATTAATATATAATAATATCTGAGTTCACATTTAGAAATTCATAAATATTTAGTGAATTTTTTAATATAAATACAGGGTCTACGCAAAAGTTACTGGGTTCTCGGAAACCCGAAGTCAATGCTCTAGGTCCGCCCCTGAGTTGAAATTACTTTTTGGTTGACCTCAGGTCTCAAACAAGTTGAGAAGTAGGACGATCTTATTGAGACACTGACAAGCAAGGGCGGAACTAGCACATTAGTTATGAGTTCGAACGAATCGATAACTTTTGCTTAGACCTTATATTTGTATTTAAATATTTATAAAATATATATAAGTATTCAATTGCGAACCCGTAACTAAAATGAATTATGAGTTTGATGACAAATTTAGAATCAATATACGACAAATCTTAACTGCATCTGAATCAAGTCAGACTTGTTTCACGAGATCAGAGGCGGAGCTAAGGTTTGAGTAAGTGAAAATGGATAGAGTTAGGGGTCTCTATCAATATATTAGAAGATGCCAACAATTTGATGAAGGTTAAAAATAGGATAGGAATAGCATTAGTAGTCTATTTAGCCTTTTCAAAGTGAGCTTTTCAAAGTCAGCTCGAAATGCTCTAATTAGGAATAAACTCAAGTACTTCCATTAATAAATTTCAACTTCCTCAACTATAGCCATTTCAAAGTGGGGTAAAATGCTCCCTAATTTTTAAGAATAGAATAGAAGAGTATAGCCATTAGCCATATTTATAACCTATTAATTATTTCACCACCAACTCCTTTTTAAGTAACTCATGACCACACTAACACCACAATATAGTGGGCTAATTGGTAGTGGGTCAATTACAATTATAGAGGCTACTAACTTATATATAATTGTAGAGATCAATATTAAGAAGTAGAAATTTACTTGCATTAAGTATAGTGATCAGTATTAGGAAGTAGAAAATTAATTGTATTAAATATTCTTTTTTTGATAGAGTTTATTATACGACCTTTGGTCCATCTTATCTGTCTTTATAAAAGGTTATTGTACATTCCACCATTTTGTCTCTTAAGCGTCTCACTTAATATAAGGATATTACTCTGCAGCTATTGAAAGGGAGAAACCTTGCTAAATTAAAAGGATTAGTATTGGATTAAGTATGTCCCATTTGACAACCGTTGCATGTAGTATGATTTATCAATTTTAGGATTTGATGAACTTGGGACGCTGCGTTTGAATTAAACTTTGTGACGGAGATGGCTTAACCAATGGAAGTCCAAATCTTGAATTATTTGGTGCCAAAATATAAAGGTCTTGGGATCCATCTCTTACAATCTTGGCTATCTTTGACCATATAAAATTGTAATTCTGGTTTTGTTGATTAATCAATCATAATTAGCGCAATGATTCTAAAAACTGAATGTACTCAGTTTTCACTATCTAAGGAGGCAAAGTTTATGTACCCTCCATCTTGTAATCTTTTTTGGTTTTAATATACATGGTAGGGGTCTATATCTAACCCCCAAAACCACAGCTCAGTGTGTCCTCGGTAGTAGTTTTTTGGGGGAAAAATCATAATTAACAATTCCCAAGTTGTAAGCAGGGGTGTCAAATGGGCGGGTTGGACTGAATTTGGGCGGGTCAATATGGGTTAGGTCAATAAATGAGTCATTGCCCAACCCAGCCCAAAGTGTACTTTGGCTAAGATGGGCTAGGTCAAGATGGGCTAAACAATGGGTCATGGCCCAACCCGCCCAACCCGCCCAACTTGACCCATGATTTAGAACCATGCTCATCTTGCATAAACAAAGCCTTTTACCTTTTATACACCTATGTGTAAAAGGTAAATAAATACTCCGTTTCAATTTATGTGAACCCATTTGACTGGGCACAGAGTTTAAGAGAAGACAGAAGATTTTTGAACTTGTGGTGTAATATGAAAAAACAGAAAATTGAAAATACAAAAAAAAAAAGAAAAAAAAAATTGCGGAGGGTGGGGTGGTGGTGTAGAAAAACGAAAAAACTAAAAACAGAAAATTGAAATACAAAAAAAAAGGTAAATTTTTTTTACGAGGTGAGTGGTGCAGAAAAACAAAAAAACAGAAAATTAAAAATACAAAAAAAATAAAAATAAAGTAAAAACAAAATAAATTGCGGGGGGTGAGGGGTGGGGGGAGGGTGGGTTGTGCAAAAAATATTTTACAAACTATTTTGTGCAACCAAAAAGTGAAAAATGAGAAAGTCATAACAAACACCACTTAAAACTTAAATACCTTGATTCTCATTTTTAAACTTAGATACAAAAACTAATGATGTAGCAACTAAGTAAATTTCTAGATAAGTTGGGTTGAGATACTTTTGTTTTGGGGTGAGTTTCATGGGTTGTATTTGAATTTTGGGCTATTCCATGGGTCAGAATAAGTTATAAAAATAATGGGTTAACTTGGCCTCAGCCCAAATAGACCATCAGCTAAAATATTATAGCTCAACCCATTAATCTCTGGGCAGGTTGGGTGGGTTGGATGAGTTTGAGCTCAAATTGACACCCCTAGTTGTAAGTAACATTTGGCATGTCATAAAAGGAGCTTCGATTTACGTGTTAACTAAGAGTTCATATATATATTTGTATAATCTGGTCATTAATAGGAATTTATATAATGGTCATTAATTAATAGGAATATCTGGTTAGAGGATATAGCAAATAGCATTGTTAATCTGTAATTATCTCGGTAGATGCTTGAAAGGGACATTTTCCCAAATATTTATTGATACATATAGTAGTTTGGTAAAAGGTAATTGCAAGGTTAGACATATTGGTGCAGTAATGGAGCTTTTTGATGACATGTAGATCCAGAATTGAGTTGAACTTCAATGTATAACATCTTAATTGACGAGTTTAATTTATATGCATCGATATTATAAATAATATTTTTTACACAATAAAACTAACAATAACATATGAACTATTTATAATAATTTTGATCTGATTACCCAAAAATAAAATAGACAACTGACCATGACAATGTAAAAATCATTTAGACTATTTCAGGGCTGGCACTGTGCAGGAAACTTAGTCTACAGGACTTAATAGAGAAGAAAGGATATAGGCCTGCAGACTTTTAAGTTTCCTGCACAGTGCCATCACATATGAAGAAATAGATATAGACAAAGATATACAGATTTTTTAACAAAGTCAACTAAGAGTATTCAACCCAAAAACATTATATGATATAGGATATTTTTCGAATAGCTCACAATTATATAGACATTACCGAGAAGAACAGTTATCAGCCATAGGAAGTAAGGTTGCAACAATAAACTTGATTAATCCTGAATCAGTAAGACAAATAAGAAATTATAAAAAGAATTTAATGCATATGGGATTAATAGTAATAGGATTAAAAGGACTAACTAGAAAGAATTTAGGAGCTAAAATATTGGTTGTAATATATGACGACAAATCGTCAGATTTAAAGAAATCTATAATAGGTTTAACGGAAGTAGACATGACAAATAATAGAGGAATATTCTATATAAGCCCAGACTTTATGATAAACCTGACAGAATTTGGAAAAAATATTAAAATAGGGATACAAACTAAAGAATATGAAGAAATGAACAATGAAAATAATTTATTAATATGTGTAGGATTTATAAAAAAAATGGCAACTAATAGTAACCTGAAATTTAAAATTAAGGTCGATGATATAGTAGAAGTAATGAGAAATAAAGGGATAAAATTAATAAAACCCATTGATAAACCTAGAAGAATATGCGAAATTAGAATGAAATTTAGAAGACTTTGCAAAACAAAAAATACTAAAACCAGAATCTCATTTAATGTATACGAATTCTAAGGGAGAAATCTCAATTAGGTTTACTAATTATAACTATACCACTCAGAGAGAAATGGATGATGAGACTGAAAGTATATTGGAAAATACAGAATTTATAAATATTAAAATAATACGAGATGACTTTGAAGTAGACATAGTCTTAGCACAAGCACGAAAACTTACTAAAGGAAATAAAAATAGGACTTTCCAATGTAAATGTAACGATCCGATCGGTCGTTTTAAGCTTTATCGCATTGTTCAGCGGTTTGAGGTCTTGAGTAGCTTCACTTCAGGTATTATGACTCTTACATGTGGTCAGAATTGAATTTCGGGAAGTTCGGAGTTGATTTGAAAGGAAAATTCTAAATTTCGGAAGCCTTAAGTTGGAAGAATTGACTAAGGTCTGACTTTTGAGTAAACGACCTCGGCATCGGAATTTGAAAGTTCCAACAAGTTCGTATGATGATATTGGTCTTAGGAGTGTGTCTGGATGTCGATTTGGAGGTTTGTGGGTCATTTCGACGTCATTTGGCGAAAGTTGGAGATTTGGATGATTTTGGGAAGTTTGCCCGGGAATGGACTTTTTGATATCGGGGCCGGATTTCAATTCCGAAAGTGAGAGTAAGTCTGTAATGTCAATTATGACTTGTGTGCAGAATTTGAGGTCAATCAGACATGATTTGATATGATTCGGACGCGTTCGTCGAAGTTTGAAAGTCAAAGAAGGATTTCGATCTTCGATTCGTAGTTTTGATATTATTTGGCGTGATTTGAGGCCTCGACTAAGTTCGTAATGTGTTTTGAAACGCGTTGGTATAATTGGTTAAGGTCCTAAGGGCCTCGGGTGGATTCCGGAGGTTTAACTGATCGAGTTTGGGCTTCGGGGAAAGCCGGGGCAGCTGGTGTCTGGTGCAATCGTACCTGCGAAAAAGGGTCGTAGGTGCGAGACTGCAGAAGCGGCCCAGGGGTCGCAGATGCAGAGTGGAGTGAGGGTTGATGGATTTGCAGGTGCGAAGAAATTTTTGCACCCGCGGGCTCGCAGATACGGGCGGAGGAGCATAGAAGTGGGAGCTGGGCTGAGGGGAAAGGCCACAGAAGCGACAGTTTGTGCGTAGAAGCACATTTTGGCACGCAAAAGAGAAGATGTCCTAGGTGAGGGACGTTAGCAGAAGCGAGTTTTTACTCGCAAAAGAGAGGCCGCAGATACGACAACTTTGTCTGCCGAAGCGGAAAATGGGCAGAACATAAGGGATTGAAGTTGGTCATTTCATCATTTTCGTTTGGGATTTTTGGAGCTCGGTTCTTGAGTGATTTTGAGGAGTTTCTCCATGCAACACAAGGTGAGTAATTTTTCACTTGTTGTGAGCTAAGTGTAAGGTTTATATATGGATTTAAGGAGGAAAATTTAGGGAAAATTTATGATTTTGGTAGAAAAACCTAGAAATTGGTATTTGTGAATTTTGACCACGAAATATGACATGGAATTTGGAATAAGTTATATATTTTAGTTCGTGGTGTTATGGGTAAAGTTATCTTCGAAACTTTTTTGGAATCCGGGCACATGGGCCCGAGGGTTGATTTTATAGACTTTTCGAGCGGAGTTGAGAATTAATATAAATTGATCAATTATGGGTATTAGAGTATATTTTGATTGGTTTGCACATCTGTTTGAATAGTTTTGGATCGACGGGCATTGGGTTGAGGTGTTAGAGAGGCCTTGGAGCCGGTTATGGAACTTCAGAGCAAGGTAAGTCTCCTGTCTAACCTTGTGAGGAGGAAACTACCCCTAGGTGATATTTATTGTTATGTGCAACTAGTTGTGGGTGCTACGTACGCACGAGGTGACGAGAGTCCGTACGTAGCTATAGCATGTTTAGTTTCGGGTAGACCTAGGATTTTATCCTGTAATATTTGAATTATTTGAGCTCATGTTGCTGACAGTAATTAATCGAACTTATAAATAAAATTGGTTTAGAAATAATTATATGTATACTAGGCCAAGCCTTAACACTTTGAGTTGTGAGCAAGTTATTTGAGAAAAGGTAAATATTACACGTATCTCATAATTCGGTAACTTTCTTCCTCTTCTTGTAGAGCGGGCCGAACGCCTCGGCAGTATATAGGTGCATCTATGGTTCGTGCCACTCGACCCTCAGCAATGTATATATTTTTCCGGATCGGGCCGAACGACCTCGGTAGAATCATGCGTTATTTCGCTTGTAGCCCGAATATTCACGAGTTAACCTCTCTATTGATGCCCGGCATTTTATATGGTACTCTGGGTTTATTTGATGATGACACTTGACAACTTTCGAAGATATCAAGATAGAATACAAGATTGAGAAATTCATATTCACGAGTTAACCTCTCTATTTACTTCATTATTGTTGTGCACTTCATACCTGTAATGGATTATTATATTATTTGCTTGTACCTCTAGTAAGTGTCGATGTTGACCGCTCGTCACTACTTCTCCGGATTTAGGGTAGATACTTACTGGGTACGCGTTGATTTACGTACTCATGCTGCGCTTCTGCACTAAATGTGCAGGATCTGATAGGTTCATTGATGATCGCCTTGGCGCGTAGCGCACCTGTTGAGGAGACTTCACGTGAGCTGCATTCCAGGATACACTTCGCAGTCCACCGAGTCTCCATTGTACCATTTATTTTATTATGTCTTATTACATTCGGGACATATATTGTATTATTATTGTACTCTTTAGAAAATGCTCATGCACTTGTGACATCGGGTTTTGGGGGTTCCTTCAGGCTATTCATTATTGTGGTTTGTGTAAATATTTTCATTTACTCTGTAAATTTTATTTTATACTGTTCAGTTAAGGAAAATTATGATTTCAAAATACTAAAATGAGTAATTAAATTGATGAATCTATGTTGGCTTGCCTGACGGCGGTGTTAGGCGCCATCACGACCTATAGTAGATTTTGGATCGTGACAGTAAAGGATATAAACTAGGGAGATTAACCTTATGAGAAACAGAAGAACATTTTAAGAAATGTGAATTAAGGACAGATAATTAAGAATATAGATCAGAAATTATTTCACAAAGAAAATTAGAAAGTTTTGATAAAAGTTTAGGAGAAATGCAAGATAGTTATGAATAAATAGAAATAAATTCCTTAATAAGCCAACAAGAATTAATAGAGTCAGCTAATTCTAGTCCATTTCAGAGGACGACCCAACAAAATATAGTAGATACTAGTACAAGAAATGTACCTAGAAGAAGGGTTTATAGAATAGGACAAGAAATATAAACAGAAAATATAAAACCTGCAGGAAAAAGAATGCAGAGGAACCTATTAGGTTACAAGAAGGAGGTAATAAAGGCAAAATATTAAATATAGCTACCCATGATCCACAAAAGTGAAACTCAGTAATAGACCTTTGGAAAGGGATAGTAGTAGCAGATTATATATAAACCTATCACGATACAAATGCAGAAATAATGTATAAATATATGAAAATCTTCTTAGGAGAATCAACAAAAGGACTATGGGAAGCTTACAAGTCTGAATTCCCACAAGAATTTCAATCCTTAATAGCAATGGGACCAAATCCTTATAATTTTATAAATAAAATACATAGTTTAATAACAGGAGAACACCCAAATAGTGGATTAATTATATTACAGAAAAATGCATTAATAAAATTAGAACAATTAAGTATAATTAGTTGGTTTCACATAAAGAAGTTTCTAAACAATTATTTCTATTATTTTACTATTAGTAAAAATGCGTTTGACCAAGAGTTCGGTAAAAAATTATTTAATAAATTATCAGGAGTTTTAGGTAGAGAAATTGAAGAAAGATGGTACAAAAGAGAAGTAGTAATACAAAATCCAAATACAAAATGATCTATAGGACACAAAATACAGCACATAATGGAGATATTACAAGAAAAATATACACATATACAAATACAAAAACAACTAAAACAAAATGATATGCGTTTTTGTAAGAATATAGTATAAACAACCCAAAGTTATGACAAGGATAAATATAAGAAGAAAAAATATAAAAAATATAAGCCTCAATATAATAGAGGTTATACTAGAAAGAATTATTATCTTAGAAAATCATCAGCTAAAAAACCTTAATTAGATAGAAATAGACATTTTAGAAAATATATGATAGAAAGAAATTATAAAAATAAATTAGAATATTTTACTTGCGGAATAATAGAACATCTAGCAAATACTTGTCCAAAAAGGATTGATAGCAAAACAAGAAATTCACAATTAATAGAAGATTTCTAAGAAACACTAATAAATATAGACGAATATATGTCGGATAACGAAAGTATATACTCAATGATAAGCGTAGATATAGAAGAAAAAATTCAAATAGATTCATCAGAAATAGAGGAAGAAGAACTAATAAATGAGATAGAATTAGAAAAGTTGGATTTAGAAGAAATACAAGCAAACACATTAGTAAATATATCTGAAGATTGTAATCATGAGTTTGAGAGAAATAAGGGATTAGATAGTAATCACTGTTTTATATGCAAATGGTATCCTAGTAGAGATAAAAGAGCCAAGTGTAAAATATGTTATTTAGAAGGATGTATTTTATGCATAGAAAAAGAATTTGAAATAAAAGTAAATGAGGAAGAAAAATACAAAGGGATAAATGATTCTACCCTCAATTCAAGAGTAATGACATTAGAAATAAGAATAAATGAATTAGAAAAGAGAATACAAAAATTAAAAAAAGGAAAACAAAATTGGAAGAAAGTGAAGAAAATACATCAGAACCCCTACACGATAAAGAATAAATGAGCATAGAAAATTATGATGCACTAGTATGTAATGAAGATAAAAAAAAAAAATTAAGTACAATAAAAATATTTGTGAGAATCAAAATAGAGGATTACAAAATAAAGACATTGGCCTTAGTGGATTCTGAATGTACAAAGTGTATAATAAATAAAAGGATATTTCTACAAAATTTAATTAAAACCCTAGATAAATCAGTAACAACAATGTAAATGGACGGAACACATAATATATATAGAAATTATGTAGATAAATTAAAAATTAGCTTTGTAAACACGTGTTTAGATTTTTACAAGCCTAGCTACAAGATAAATAAAATATGGGTAAGAGACTTAAATATAAATGTAAATTTTGTATTAGGATTAAGTTTTATATTATATAATATTGGCAGTTGTTTACTCAGTAGATATGGAGTAATAATTTTTAAGAATATTACTCATACACCAGTACAAATAATAAATACTGAAACCAGAATAAGAACACTCCTAAAATCATACCAGAAAGACCTGCAAGAAAAACAAAAGCGAATGTTGTAAAGAATGTAAAAATAAAAATACATGTTGTAAGACAAAGGAAGAGTCTAAAGTTTTGCTATTAGAAGATGATGAAAATCAAGATATATTAGAAAATGATTACACCTTGATAGATGTTTGTCACGACCCAATATCATCTATAGGCCGTGATGGTACCTAACGTCGCCGCTAGGCAAGCCAACGGTGAACTAGCCATCTATTTATTCCTTTTAACAATTTCAAAATAGTTAATTTTTATTTATTAAGTAAGTAAGAGAAAAACATTTAATAAAATAAAGTGTAATCTAATATAAGAACAAGTGTGGTGAAATAGATACTCAAAAGCCATCGAATGTCTACTACCATAATCCCAAGATCCGGTGTCACAAGTGTATAAGCTACTAGTAGAATATATAAAATGCTAAACTATTATCTGAAATAGAGTAGACAGAAAATAAATGCAAAAGAGAGAATCAGGGTGATGCAGAACGGCTCAGAAAGCAGCTCACCATTAAGCCTCGGGGTATCAGGGGTGTGCGCCGGGATGACTGCCAGATGCACCTGCCTCAGATCATACACGATTAGTACAGAAGTGTAGTGTGAGTACATAAATAATATGTACCCAGTAAGTATCCAGTCTAATCTATAAGAAGTAGTGATGAAGGGTCGACATCGACACTTACTATGGGCCAACAACAAAATACAGAAACTCTAAACATGTATGGGACATGAAAATAATAATAATAACAATAACACAATAACAAGCAATGAATAAATGACTCCTTAATTGATAATACATTCCAAAATCTCTAGCCAACGCATACTAACCCCAAATCAATTTTTGTCATTAAATAAATAATAACCTCTCAAGCCATAAAATAATATCAAGTGTAATCAGGCTTCGAGTATTATCACGCACGATTTATGCCGAGATCGTACGGCCCGATCCAAAAATATATTGTGTGCATTGGCGAGGGTCGAATGACACGAACCATAGATGCATCTATTAACTGCAGAGGCGAACGGCCCGCTCCCATGAGAATAGAGAAGTTTACCTTGCTCGCGGAAGTACTTGCGACGTGAGATGACATAGATTTCTCAAAGTTATTAAATATTCTTCAATTCTGTCCCCAATATAAGAAATCTAACTTGGAAGTTTTCAACTTTAAAATCTCTAGTCTCAGCTCTATTCAAGATAATTATGCATAACAAACATGATAGCACAATTAAAGCATGATGTAAACCTAAGACTACCCGAACTCTCATGAAATATAGCTACGCACGGATTCTCGTTACCTAGTGCGTACATGGATCCCCACACAAGTAATTCACGACAAAAATGCACCTAAGGGGATGAGTTCCCTCTTACAAGGTTAGGCAAGAGAATTACCTCGTTCTTAAGCTTACTCCCGGGTCATCCCAAACCCGATCCAAACATACGCCCAAGTCCAAAATCATCATACGAACCTATTGGGACCATCAAATCTCGGTTCCGAGGTTATTTACTCAAAATGTTGACTCAAGTCAAACTTACACCTTTTAAGACAATAATAAGGAACTAAGTGTTCCGATTTCAACCTGAACCCTTCCAAACTCGAACTAACCATCCCCGCAAGTCATAAAACAATAAATTTGCATACGGGGAGTCTTATTTAGGGGAACAGGATTCTAGAAAGCAAAAATGATCGGTCGGGTCCTTATATTTTTCACCTCTTAAATAAACGTTCTTCCTCGAACGGGTCTATAATTGTACATGGAGTGCCAAATAAGTGCGGATATCTACTACGCATGTCTTCCTCGGTCTCCCAAGTCACTCCCTCGACTGGTCGACCTCTCCACTGAACTTTTACCACAGAAATCTTCTTGGACCTCAACTGGCGAACCTGCTTGTCAACAATAGCAATTGGCTCCTCCACGTAACCCAGGCTATCATCTAGCTGAACCGTGTCGTAGTCTAACACATGCGACATGTCGGCATGATACTTTCGGAAAATAGACATGTGGAAGACTGGATGAAATCCCGATAGACTGAGAGGTAAAGCAAGCTCATAAGAAACCTCCCCAAATCTCTCTGAAGAATACTTGGTCACAACCGGAATGAAGTGTGCCGACTTGGTAAACCTGTCGACAATGACCCAAACTGCATCAAACTTCCTCAAGGTCCGCGACAACCCAACTACGAAGTCCCTAGTAATGCGCTCTCATTTCCACTCAGATATAACCATCTGCTGGAGTAGGCCACCTGATTTTTGATGCTCATACTTCACCTGCTGGAAATTTAGGCACCTCGCCACATACTCAACTATGTCCTTCTTCATCCGCCATCACCAATAATGCTGCCTAAAGTCGCAATACATCTTCGTAGCACCTGGATGAATAAAATACCGAGAACTATGTGCCTCATCTAGAATCTTTTCCTTCAATCCATCAACATTAGGGAACATAGACGACCCTGGAGTCGCAGAATACCATCCTCACTGATAGTGACCTCCTTGGCACCACCCTGTAGTACCGTGTCTCTGAGAACCAATAAGTATAAATCGTCATACTGGCGAGCCTTGATCTGCTCGAAGAGTAAAGACTAAGCGACGACGCATGCAATAACTCGACTGGGCTCCGAAATATCCAACCTCAGCAGTCTGTTAGTCAAGGACTGAATGTACAAAGATAATGGCCTCTCCTCTGCTGAAATGAGTGCCAAACTACTCATACTCTCTGCCTTTTTGCTCAAGGCATCCGCAACTACATTCGCCTTACCCGGATGATAAATGATGGTAATAGCATAATCTTTCAGTAACTCAAGCCACTTGTGCTGCCTCAAATTGAGATCCCTCTGCTTGAACAAATATCGCAAGCTGCGATGATCGATGTAAACCTCCCATAATACCCCATAAAGATAATGCCTCGAGATCTTAAGAGCATGAACTATCGCGGACAACTCCAAATCATGTACGAGTTAATTTTTCTCGTGGGTCTTCAGCTGACGTGAAACATATGCAATAACTCGCCCTTCCTACATCAATACACAACCCAGGCCAACGCGTGAAGCGTCACAATACACAGTATACATCCCTGAACTGGAAGGCAACACTAGCACCGGTGTTGAAGTCAAGACGGTCTTGAGCTTCTTAAAGCTCGCCTTGCAATCGTCGAACTATCGGAACGGAGCACCCTTCTAGGTCAATCTATTCAAAGGTGATGCAATAGATGAGAAGTCCTCCACTAACCAATGATAATAACCTGCTAACCCCAAGAAGTTCCTGATCTCGGTCGTTGTAGTAAGACGTGGTCAACTATGAAGTGGCTCGATCTTCTTGGGATCTACCTTAATACCCTCACCTGATATAACACGCCCTAAGAATGCCTCGGGTTAGTCAAACCGAAGTACATCACTAGAAACTCATAGTAGCCATATCTAGTTTGGAAAGCCGTTTTCGGAACATCCGAATCACGAATTTTCAGCTGATGATACCCCGACCTCAAGTCTATCTTATAGAACACCCTAGCACCTTACCGTAATGACCAGGCCAGTCATTTTTAGAGTAATAGCCCTGACCCCCTATTTACTGCTTCTCCCATATCTATTTCTGCTATTGTGACGTGCCGGGAGGTTTTGTTTTGGTTTTTGGAGTGATTTGGGATACTTAGTCCCTAAACAAAAGCTTAAGTCTTAAGATTTTGACTGTAGTCGGTGCTGTATGAAGATGACTCCAGAATGGAGTTTTTTTGGTTCTGTTAGCTCTGTTGGGTAATTTTGGACTTAGGAGCATGTTCGGATTATGTTTTGGAGGTCCGTAGCTCATTTAGGCTTGAAATGACGAAAGTCGAATTTTTGGAGTTATGGGCTACTAGTGAAATTTTTGATATCAGGGTTGGTTTCCGATTCCGGAAGTTGGAGTAGGTCTGTAATATTGAATATGACTTGTGTGAAAAATTTGGGGTCAATCGAACATGGTTTGGTTGGTTTCGGCATCGGTTGTCGAATTTGGAAGTTTCAAGTTCTTTAACTTTGAATAGGAGGATGAATTGTGATTTTAGCATTAGTTGATGTGATTTGAGGGCTCGACTAAGTTTGTATGGTGTTTTAGGATTGGTTGGTATGTTTGTTTGAGGTCCCGGGGGGCTCGGGTGAGTTTCGAATACTTAACGGATCAAAAAGTTGGATTTATATTGCTGCTGAAGTCTTCAGGCATCTGGTATTTTCGCACATGCGGTGGAGAAACCGCAGGTGCGAGATCGCACATGCGGAAAGGCAAACGCAGAAGTTGAAAAGTGGATGAGTGCCAGGGGTTACAGGTACGAGGTGAATTCCGCATCTGCGATGCCCGCAAATGTGTTAGGGTCATCGCAGGTGCGCAAGGTCCGCAGAAGCAGAAGGGATTTCCGCAGGCACGCACGCGCAGGTGCGGCCCTTTCATCACGGGTGCGGAGGCAGAGGAGGTAAGTGATTTGAGCAGATGTGCACATTTTTCCTCACAAGCGCACCTGCAGGTGCAAGCCCAGGCTCCGCAGGTGCGGAAATACCTGGGTAGTGGTTAAAACCGAAGGGCTTCGCGATTTTTGTCATTTTGGACTTGGCAAACTCGGTTTAGGGTGATTTTTGAGAGAATTTTCGAGAGATTTCTTGAGGTAAGTACCTTATGCTTATTTTTGTATCAATAATCTTGCTTCCCCATTTATTTTCCCACCTAGTTTGTGTGTATTTAAGGTGAAAATTGGGAGGTGGAGGCTAGGGATTTGAAAAGTTTGAATTGTGGATTTGAAGGTCCATTTGGTGTCGGATTTTAGTAAATTTTATATGGTTAGACTCGTGAGTTAATGGGATTTCGGATTTTGTGACCTTTACCCGATTTCGAGACGTGGGCCCGGGTCGACATTTTAGGGTGAATTTCGGAATTTTTGTTAAAGTATTGATTTAATTAATAAGATGAGTCTATTATGGTTGTATTTATGATATGTAATTTATTTTGGCTAGATTTGGGCCATTTGGAGCCGTATATTCGTGGAAAAGGTATTCTTACCGATTGATTGAGCTTGGTTCGAGGTAAGTATCTTGCCTAACTTTGTGTGGGGAAAATCCCCTTTTTGGAACTATTGTGATATGTGAGTGCCGTGTACGTTAGGTGACGAGTACGTACACATGCTAGTTGTGGAAAAACCCAAGTTTCTTACTGAGCAACAACTAGTTTTCCTTTTATTTTGTGTTATACTATTTTAATGAGTAGTAATCTATTTTCATTCTTAATTGAGTTATTCCAATATGTGTAGCATCCTGTGTAGTCTAATACAACATGTCTATGTGTCTTAATTGCTTATGTGAACTATGTGCGGCATGCTTAGTGAATTTTCTGCTTCTTCCATGACTGGTACTAAGTCTAAATCGTAAGATTTCGTGATGTAGTTGCATTTCTATTATTTGTGTTGTATATTTACTTTGGGACCACAGAATGACATTTCGGGAGATCCCCCTGTACTGCATATTTACTTTGGGACTTACGGAACGGTATTCCAGGAGATTCCCCTATCTTGCATATTTACTTTGGGACTACGGAACGGTATTCTGGGAGATCCCCCTGCACATTTACGTTTGGAACTACGAGACGGTATCTCGGGAGATCCCCTGTTGTGTTTCTGTGTACTGAGTTGTTACCTTCTATGATTTCATTGTTGTTAAATTTCAACCTTTAATTTATTACGGTATTACACTCTATATTGTTTTATTATATATTTACCAGTAGGGCCCTGACCTGACCTCGTCACTACTCGACCGAGGTTAGGCTTCGCACTTACTGGGTACCGATTGTGGTGTACTCATGCTACTCTTAGCACATGTATTTTGTGTGCAGATCCAGGTACTCCTTACCAGCTGCACTATCAGTGAGTCGGAACAGCTTTGGAGACTTCAAGGTATATCTTTCGCATCCGCAGACCTCGAAGTCCCCTTCTACTCTTTCTCATGTCCATTATCTTATGTATTTTTTCTTTGTTAGACTCTGATGTATAGAGACACTAGATTTTCCTTCTGTAGTTTGTGATTCACGATGTTTCAGGTTTTGGGATTTGTTGTGTATTTTGAATAGTTGGATAAATTTATATTTTTATTTCATTATTCCGCAAAAATGTTAGGCTTACCTAGTTGTAGAGACTAAGTGCCGTCACGACGTCACACGGAAGGGAAATTGGGTCGTGACAAGTTGGTATCAGAGCTCTAGGTTCATAGGTGTCGTGAGTCACAAACGGTTTAGTAGAGTCTCGTGGATCGGTACGGAGACGTCTGTATTTATCTTGGGGAGGCTGTGGGACTGTTAGGAAAATTGCACTACTTTGATTCCTTGTCGTGCAAAAATTGTTGACTTCAAAAAAGTTCTAAACTTCTGTATTCTATTCTCTCACATATGGTGAGGACATGTACAAGCGGATCTGATGACAGGCACCCGTGCCCCCTGCTAGAGCCGCGAGAGGCTGGGGCCGGGGTAGAGGCTGATGACGTCCACGTGGTGTAGCCATAGAACCCGCACGAGCTGCTACAGAGGAGCCCCCAATATCTCAAGCTGGAGGGCAGACACCTGAGATACCTGTTGCTGCACTAGCCCTCCAGGAGACTCTAGCCCAGTTTCTAAGCATGTTCAGCACTTTAGCTCAGGCTGGATTGATTCCACTTTCTCCTGCCACATATTAGGCTAGGGGAGGAGAACAGACTCCCATCGCCGGTACTACAAAGCAGCGGGTTCAGGTCAACCAGGTTCTAGAGATTTTACCAATGCAGCCGGTAGCTCCAGCCTAGCCTGAGGTTAGGGAAGCAGCTTCTGAGGTAGAGCAGCTCAGACTTGAGAGGTACAAGAAGTACCACCCACCTACCTTCAGTGGATTGGCTACAGATGATGCTCAGGTTTTTCTGGAGGAGTGTCATCATATTCTCCGTACTATGGGCATAGCGGAGACGGGCAGGGTTTCTTTTACTACATTATAGCTTAGAGGAGCAGCCTATCAGTGGAGGCATGCTTATGAGTTGAGTAGTCCGGCCGAGGTAGCTTCACTTACATGGACTCAGTTCTCGGACATGTTTTTGAGAGAGTATGTCCCTCAGAGCCTCAGTGACTCATGGCACGTGGAGTTTGAGCACCTGCGCCAGGGTGCTATGACTGTGTCAGAGTATACAGTTCGCTTCAGTGATTTGGCCCGACATGCACCGGCCTTAGTTACCACAGTTCGAGAGAGGGTTCGACAGTTTATTGAGGGACTCCATCCCAGCATCCGGAGTAGTATGGCCAGGGAGTTGGAGATGGATATTTCTTATCAGCAGATTGTGAGTATTGCCAAGAGATTTGAGGGCATGTTTGCACTGGATAGAGAGGAGAGGGAGTCCAAGAGGTCCCGAGATACTGGTTATTATTCTGGAGCTCGTATCCCAGCAGCTCGCCATGGTAGGGGTTATGTGAGCCGCCCCGTTCATTCAGCTCTTCCATCCGCCAACGGTGTTCCAATTCCCTCTAGACCCAGGAGCCTTATTATGCACCGCCAGTATCTAGTGTGCCTCCTGCACGGGGTGTTCCTAGTGGCCAGTCCAGTAGACCTGGCCTGAGCCAGTCACAACAGCCACGCCCTTTCAGAGCTTCTTTTGAGTGTGGCGACACTCGCCATATGGGGAGGGATTTCCCCAGGATTATGAGGGGTGCACCTCCACAGACTTCTCATCCACAACGTGCTCCACCAGGTCCTCAGGTTATGATTACAGCACCAGCTTCCACCCCACGTGCTCAGCCAGCTCGAGGTGGAGGTCGGGGAGGTAGAGGTCGCCCTAGAAGGGGAGGCCAGGCCAGATATTATGCCATTCCTGCTCGTACAGAGGCAGTTGCTTCTGATTCTGTCATTACAGGTATTGTTTTGGTCTGTCATAGAGATGTGTCGGTATTATTTGACCCAGGCTCTACATACTCTTATGTGTCCTCTTATTTTGCCCCATATTTGAGCGTATCTCGGGATTCTTTGAGTTCCCCTATTTATGTGTCTACTCCTGTGAGAGATTCTCTTATTGTGGACCGCGTGTATCGATCGTGTTTGATTGCTCTTAGTGGTTTTAAGACCAGAGCCAATTTATTATTGCTTAGCATGGTGGACTTTGATATTATTTTGGGCATAGACTGGTTGTCTCCCCATTATGATATTCTTGATTGTCACGCTAAGACTGTGACGCTGTCTATGCCAGGATTTCCGCGATTAAAGTGGAGAGGTACCTTAGAGTATACTCCCAGCGGAGTTATTTCATTTCTTAAAGCTCAACGAATGGTTGAGAAGGGGTGTGACGCGTATCTAGCTTATGTGAGAGATGTCCATATTGATACCCCTACAGTTGAGTAAGTTCCAGTAGTGTGGGACTTTCCAGATGTGTTCCCAGCTGATCTTACGGGCATGCCGCCCGACAGAGATATTGATTTTGGCATTGATTTGTTGGCGGGCACTCAGCCCATCTCTATTCCTCCATATCGTATGGATCCTCCTGAATTGAAGGAGTTGAAGGAGAAGTTATAGGAATTTCTTGATAAGGGCTTCATTCGGCCTAGTGTCACCTTAGGGTGCTCCTATCTTATTTGTGAAGAAGAAGGATAGTTCTATACGGATGTGTATTGATTACCGCCAGTTGAACAAAGTCACACTGAAGAACCGGTATCCTTTGCCTCGTATTGATGACTTATTTGATCAGTTATAGGGTGCCAGAGTGTTTCCAAGATTGACTTACATTCGGGATATCATCAGTTGAAGATTTGGGAGCCAGATATCCCGAAGACTGCTTTCAGGACCAGATATGGTCAATATGAGTTTCTTGTTATGTCTTTTGGGCTGACCAATGCCCTAACAGCTTTTATGCACTTGATGCACACTGTGTTCCGGCCTTATCTTGATTCATTCTTCATTGTGTTTATTGACGACATTCTGGTGTACTCCCGGACTCGGGAAGACCATGAGCATCACCTAAGGACTGTACTTCAGACCTTGAGATAAAAGAAGTTATATGCAAACTTTTCAAAGTGTGAGTTTTGGCTAGACTCAGTGGCACTCTTGGGTCATATAGTATCGAGTGAGGGGATCCAGGTGGATCCAAAGAAGATTGAAGCATTGCAGAGTTGGCCCAGACCATCCTCAGCTACAAAGATTCAGAGTTTTCTTGGTTTGGCGGGGTATTACCGTCGCTTTATAGAGGGATTCTCATATATTGCAGCACCTATGACCAGGCTGACCCAGAAGGGTGCTCCGTTAAGGTAGACAGAGGAATGTGAGGAGAGCTTTTAGAAGCTCAAGACAGCTTTGACTACAACCCCAGTATTGGTATTACCTACAGGTTCAGGGTCTTATAATGTATATTATGATGCATTGTGGATTGGTATTGGCGCGGTGTTGATGCAGGACGATAGGGTGATTGCCTACGCGTCCAAACAGCTGAAGGTGCACGAAAAGAACTATCATGTCCATGACCTTGAGTTAGCAGCTATTGTTCATGCCTTGAAGATATGGTGGCATTATTTGTACGGTGTTCCTTGTGAGATTTACATCGATCATCGGAGTTTGCAGCATCTGTTTAAGCAGAAAGATCTTAACTTTCGTCAGCGAAGGTGGTTGGAGCTACTTAAGGATTATGATATCACTATTTTGTACCACCCTGGGAAGGCCAATATGGTGGCCGATCCTTTGAGTTGTCGGGCAGAGAGTTTGGGGAGCTTAGCACATCTACCAGCAGTAGAGAGGCCCATGGCATTGGATGTTCAGGCCTTAGCCAACCAGTTTGTGAGATTAGATATTTCTGAGCCGAGTTGAGTATTGGCTTGTGTGGTCTCTCTGTCTTCTCTTTATGATCGTATCAGGGAGCGTAAGTATGATGACCCCCATCTGCTTGTCCTTAAGGACACGGTCCAGCACAGTGATGCTAAGGAGGTCACTATTGGAGACGATGGTGCATTGAGGATGCAGGGCAGACTATGTGTTCCTAATGTAGATGGTTTGCGTTAGTTGATTCTCCAGGAGGCTCACAGTTCGTGGTACTCTATTCATCCGGGTGCCGCAAAGATGTATCAGGACTTGAAACAACATTACTGGTGGAGGAGAATGAAGAAGAACATAGTAGAGTTATGTGGCTCAATGTCTAAATTGCCAGTGGGTAAAATATGAGCATCAACGACCAGGTGGATTACTTCAGAAGTTAGATATTCCGGAGTGGAAATGGGAGCGGATCACTATAGATTTCGTTGTTGGATTCCCACGGACTCAACGGAGATTTGATGCAGTTTGGGTGATTGTGGATAGGCTGACCAAGTCATCTCATTTCATTCCTATGATGGCTACCTATTCTTCCGAGCAGTTGGCTCGAATTTATTTCCGTGAGATCGTTAGACTTCATGGCGTACCGATATCTATCATCTCTGACTGGGGTGTGCAGTCTATATCACGGTTCTGGAGAGTTATACAACAGGAGTTGGGTACTCAGGTTGAGTTGAGCAGAGCATTTCACCCTCAGACGGATGGGTAGTCTGAGCGCACTATTCAGATACTATAGAATATGCTCCGCACTTGTGTGATAGATTTTGGGGTGCTTGGGACCAATTCTTGCCACTTGCGGAGTTTGCTTATAGCATAAGTTATTAGTTCAGCATTTAGATGGCACCGTATGAGGCTCTTTATGGTAGACAGTGTCTGTCCCCAGTAGGTTGGTTCGAGCCCGGCGAGGCCAGATTATTGGGTACGGACTTGGTTCAGGATGCCTTGGAAAAGGTTAAGGTGATTCAGGATAGACTTCGCACAGCCCAGTCCAGACAGAAGAGTTATGCGGATCGGAAGATTCGCGATGTGACATTCATGGTTGGAGAGCGAGTCTTGCTCCGGGTTTCGCCTATGAAGGGCGATATGAGGTTTGGAAAGAATGGCAAGCTGAGCCCAAGGTTCAGTGGTCCATTTGAGGTGTTGTGGCGAGTTGGGGAGGTTGCTTATGAGCTTGCCTTGCCTCCCAGTCTAGCAGGAGTTCATCCGGTATTCTATCTTTCTATGGTCCGAAAGTTTCACGGCGATCCGTCCCATGTGTTGGATTTTAGCTCAGTCCAATTGGACACGGATGTATCTTATATTAAGGAGCCAGTGGCTATTTTAGACAGGCAAGTCAGAAATCTAAGATAAAAGAACATTGCTTGCGTGAAGTTTCATTGGAGGAGACAGCCGGTCGAGGAGGCGAGTTGGGCGACCGAGCTGGATATGCTCATCCGTTATCCTCATCTTTTCACCACTTCAGGTATGTCTCTATGCTCGTTTGAGGATGAACGATTGTTTTAAGAGGGGGAGGATGTAACGACCCGGTCAGCCGTTTTGAGAGTAATAGCCCTGCTCCCCTATTTACTGCTTCTCTCATATCTATTTCTGCTATTGTGACTTGCCGAGAGTTTTCGTTTTGGTTTTTGGAGTGATTTGGGACACTTAGTCCCTAAACGAAAGCTTAAGTCTTAGAATTTTGACTGTAGTCGGAACTGTATGAATACGACTCCGGAATGGAGTTTCGTCGATTCCGTAAGCCCCGTTGGGTGATTTTGGACTTATGAGCGTGTCTGGATTGTGTTTTGGAGGTCCGTACCTCATTTAGGCTTGAAATGGCGAAAGTCAAATATTCGGAGTATTGGGCCGGTAGTGGAATTTTTGATATCGGGGTCAGTTTCCGATTACGGAAATTGGAGTAGGTCCATAATGTTGAATATGACTTGTGTACAAAATTTGGGGTCAATCGGGCATGGTTTGGTTGGTTTCGGCATCGGTTGTCAAATTTGGAAGTTTCAAGTTCTTTAAGTTTGAATCGGAGGATGAATTGTGATTTTAGCGTTAGTTGATGTGATTTGAGGGCTCAACTAAGTTCGTACTGTATTTTAGGATTGGTTGGTATGTTTGGTTGAGGTCCCGGGGGCCTCGGGTGAGTTTCGAGTGCTTAACGGATTAAAAAGTTGGATTTATGTTGATGCTGAAGTCTTCAGGCATCTGGTATTTTTGCACCTGCGGTGGAGAGACCGTGGGTGCGGGATCGCACGTACAGAGAGGCAAGCGCAGAAGCGGAAAAGTGGAGGAGTGTCAAGGGTCTCAGGTGCGAGGTGAATTCTGCATCTGCGATGCCCGCAGATGCGTTAGGGTCATCGAAGGTGCGCAAGGTCCGTAGAAGCGGAAGGGATTTCCGCAGGTGCGACCCTTTCATCGCAGGTGCAGAGGGAGCAAAGGTAAGTGATTTACGCAGATGCGCACAATTTTCTGCACAAGTACACCGGCAGGTGCGAGCCCAAGCTCCGCAGGTGCGGAAATACCTGGGCAGTGGTTAAAACCGAAGGGCTTCGCGAGTTTTATCATTTTGGACTTGGCAAACTCGATTTAGGGCGATGTTTTAGAGCATTTTCGAGAGACTTCTTGAGGTAAATCCCCTGTGCTTATTTTTAATCAATAATCTTGCTTCCCCATTTATTTTTTTACCTAGTTAGTGTGTATTTAAGGTGGAAATTAGGAGTTGGAGGCTAGGGATTTAGAAAGTTTGAATTGTCGATTTGAAGGAACATTTGGTGTTGGATTTTAGTAAATTTGATATAGTTAGATTCGTGAGTGAATGGGATTTCTGATTTTGTGACCTTTACCCGATTCTGAGATGTGGGCCTGGGTCGACCTTTTAGGGCGAATTTCTGAATTTTTGTTAAAGTATTGATTTAATTAATAAGATGAGTCTATTATGGTTGTATTTATGATATGTAATTTCTTTTGGCTAGATATGGGCCACTCGGAGCCGAATATTCGTGGGAAAGGCAATCTTACCGATTGATTGAGCTTGGTTCGAGGTAAGTGGCTTGCCTAACTTTGTGTGGGGGAAATCCCCTTAAGATTTGGAACTATTGTGATATGTGAGTGCCGTGTATGTGAGGTGACAAGTACGTACACGTTCTAGTTGTAGAAAAACCCAATTTTCTTACTGCGCAACAACCTGTTTTCCTTTTATTTTGAGTTATACCATTTTAATGAGTAGTAATCTATTTTCATTCTTAATTGAATTATTCCAATATATGTTTAGTCTAATACAATATATCTACGTATCTTAATTGCTTATGTGAACTCTGTGCAGCATGCTTAGTGAATTTTTTGCTTCTTACTTGACTGGTACTTAGTCTAAATCGTAACATTTCGTGATGTAGTTGAATTTCTATTGTTTGCGCTGCATATTTACTTTGGGACTACGGAACGGTATTCCGGGAGATCCCCATGTACTGCATATTTACTTTGGGACTACGCAACGGTATTCCGGGAGATCCCCCTGTCTTGCATATTTACTTTGGGACTACGAAACGGTATTCAGGGAGATCCCCCTGCACACTTACGTTTGGGACTACGAGACGGTATCTCGTGAGATCCCCTGTTCTGTTTCTGTGTACTGAGTTGTTACCTTCTGTGATTTTATTGTTGTTCAATTTCAGCATTTATTTTATTACGATATTACACTCTATATTATTTTATTATATATTTACCAGTAGAGCCCTGACCTGACCTCGTCACTACTCGACCGAGGTTAGGCTTGGCACTTACTGGGTACCGATTGTGGTGTACTTATGCTACTCTTTGCACATGTTTTTCGTGTAAAGATCCAGGTACTCCTTATCAGCCGCACTATCAGTGAGCCGGAACAACTTTGGAGACTTCAAGGTATATTTGTCGCGTCCACAGACCTCGGAGTCCCCTTCTACTCTTTCTCATGTCCATTATCTTCTGTATTTTTCCTTTGTTAGACTGTGATGTATAAAGACACTAGATTTTCCTTCTATAGTTTGTGATTCACGATGTTCCGAGTTTTGGGATTTGTTATGTATTTTGAATAGTTGGTTAGATTTATATTTTTATTTCATTATTCCGCAAAAATGTTAGGCTTACCTAGTTGTAGAGACTAGGTGCCGTCACGATATTACACGGAGGGGAAATTGGGTCATGACACCTACAATTGGTCAAACAAATCATCAATACGCGACAACGGGTACTTGTTCTTAATGGTAACTTTGTTCAACTGGCGGTAATCAATACACATCCGCATAGTCCCATTTTTCTTCTTCACGAATAACACCGATGCACCCCAAGGCAACACACTCGGTCGGACGAACCCCTTTGCTAGAAACTCTTAAAGTTGTTCTTTCAACTCCTTTAACTCTTTCAAAGCCATGCAGTACGTTGGAATATAGATAGGTTGGGTACTTGGAGCCAAAACAATACAGAAATCGATATCACGATCTGGTGGCATGCCTGGAAGATCAGAAGGAAATACATCAGAGAACTCCCAAACCATGAGCACCGAATCAATTGCAGGAGTCTCTGTAGTAGTGTCCCAAACATAAGCTAGATAAGCCAAAAAACCCTTCTCGATCATATGTCGAGCCTTTAGGAAAAAGATAACCTGACTAGATGTATTGACGGACGAACCCTTCCACTATAATCTAGGCAACTCTAGCATCGCCAAGGTAACAGTTTTGGCATGGCAATCAAGGATGGAGTGATATGGAGACAATGAATCCATGCCCAAGATGACCTTAAAGTCGGTCATATCAAGCAATAGAAGATACGCTCTAGTCTCATAACCACAGAAAGTCACGATACAGGACCGGTGGATCCGATCTACCACAATAGAATTGCCCACTGGTGTGGACACATATACAAATTACCCAAGGACTCGCGAGAAACACCCAGGAAATGAACAAACAGAGATGAAATATGTGAATATGTAGACCATGTATCAAATAGTATCGAAGTATCCCTACTGCAGATAAAAACTAATAACTGTGATCACGGCATCTAAAGCCACTGCATTTGGTGTGGATAGAAAAGCATAGAACCTAGCTAGAACACCACCTAACTAGTCTCAACCTCTAGGATGGCCCCTACCCACCTACCCTCCGCCTCTAGGTGGACGGACGGCTGGTGTGGAAGCTGGTGTTGTAATCACAGGCTGATGACTGATAAGTGGTGATTTTGACTACTTATTAGCACCTTTTTGCTTACGTTTTAGTCCAAAAACGTTTAATTGTGTTCCCAAAAACTAATGAAATATGCTTAATTACATGAATATTGGAATATGAGCCCTAAAGATGAAATCCAACTCAAGAAAGAGTGATCTGAACTCAAGAAAGAAAACTGGCACAGAAGCTCAAAAGTGCGGACCGCAGATTGTGAAGCAAATCCCATCAGAGACAAGTGTAAAGTGCAGTCCGCACATGAAATGTGCGCCACAGAATCTGGGTAAGAGCAAAAATTCAGAGAACCTGCATTCAAGTTCAATAGAAGTGCGGACCGCACAACTATTGTGCGGCCGCAGAAGATCAGCTACGCGACCGCAATCATATTTCTGCGGTCCGCAGAAGAGCAATGTGCGACTGCACTATGAAATGTGTGGATCGTAGAAAAAGTGAAGTGCGGCCGCAGTTCGGAATTATGCAGCCGCATGTTTACATTCCTGCCAAGCGGAAGCAAAGTGCGGACCACACATGGAATTGTGCGGCCGCAGAACTTTCGAAAGGGCATTTTTGTCCGAAAATTCCAGCATTGTATAAATAGAAGAGATTCACTTTTTTTAGGTCAACTTTTGATTTCAGCAGCCACTCTAGACGTTTGACTTTGCTCATTTTATTAGCTTTTGCTATTTTGAGCTTTTTCAATATTACTTTTATCAGCTTAATTATTATTATGGGTTTAATTATCACTTCTTCTTCTTTTTCTTCTAATTTAAGCATGAGTATCTAGATTTTTACTAGGGTTGTGACCCAACCCTAGTGTGTAAACTTAATGGGTTTTTGATTTATTGCTTGTTTATAGTTGGGTGTTAATTATCTAGCCTTGTTATTGCGTTTATTTGAAGAATTAATGGTTGTAAATATTATTTAATGCCTATTTGACTGGGTCTCTACTTGAGAAAGAGAGGCTTAGTCTAGAAACACTTGGCTAGCAGGAAATTAGGTCAATCGAGAGATTGATAAGCCCGATTAAAGGGTTGAACCTAGAGGTAGTAAAACCCGACTTGAGCTGATTATCAACTGCTTTGTTCAATACCCATTTGGACTTGAGAAAGCCAAATTAGGAAAAATCACTCTCTGACCTAGAGGTACTGAGTGGGTACTTGAGCGTTGATAGCTATAATACACCCCGACCAATAAAACAAGCTTTAAGGATTATAACCCATTAAGCGAACACCTAGGTGAAGGTCATAGCCCTAGGCTTTTTTATCTTTTGAAAAACAACCAAAAACAATTTCCTAGTTTCGTTCTTAAAATCGCAATAGTAGTTTAAGTTAGATTTGCAACAAAAACCCAATATTCCGGAAGTGTAAATCAAGATATACAATTTCACACACTAAGATATATACTACTAGCACCCATTTGCATATCTTCCAGTGGAATTCGACCCCGACTCTATTGGGTGTTATTATTGCATTGACCATTTTCATATCCTCAAATAGAGGAGTGAAATTGGACGAGATCAATTTTTGGGGTCGTTGCCGGGGAGCTAAAAGTCGATGTTAGCTATATATTTAGGTGTGTTTTTGGAATATCTTTTTTTCCTTCCTTGTTACTAACGTGTGAGTATTATAGGTGCAATCATGGCAAAAAATGAGCTCGGAAACATAGTCGTGGGGGATGTGGATGTTGTTGATGATGCAATGGATGAGGTTCCTCTTGAACCTCAAGCCAATAGACGAGGCCGACCGCCTCACGACAATGTTCCCGTTCCACCCCCACCTCCACCACGAGCGGCACCACACCGGGTGTTGTCGAATAAAAGGTATGCAAGTGATATAGTCCCACCTCGTATTAGGGAGGGCAACTTTTAAATAACTAACGTGAGTCTCACTTTGCTCGAGCAACGAGGGTTCTTCACTGGTTGGGGCCAGTATTTGGTGAATTTGCAAAAGCTCTCTCTGACCTTGGGGCGAGTATCAACTTGATACCCTATTCAGTTTTGAAAACATTGGGAATTGGGCAACCAAGACCCACATCTATAAAATTACAAATGGGATCGTACAATGAAGAGACCGTTGGGGGTGATTGAGGATGTATTGGTTTGAGTTGACAAGTTCATTCTCTCGGTAGATTTTGTGATTCTTGATTGTGAAGTAGACTATGAGGTGTCGATTATTCTGGGTAGACCTTTCCTTGCTACGGGGAAGGCTCTTGTTGATGTAGAAGCCGGTGAACTCACTTTCCGGATGAGTGATGAAAAGGTTGTGTTCCACGTGTGCAAATCTATGAGGCAACCGAATAGCAATAAAGTGTGTTCGTTTGTGGACTTGGTGACCGATATGGTTATTGATGATACTAGTGCCACGATTAATGTGGGTGACATGTTGGAGGCCGTTTTGCTCAATTTTGATGATGATGATGAAATGGATGGCTTCGTGGAATGTGTCAATTCTTTGCAAGGGATGAGGTCATACAATTATGCACCTCAGAAACTTTCCTTGGATCTCGAGAATAGGAAAACTCCTCCTACAAAGCCTTCAATTGAAGAGCCTCCTATCTTGGAGTTGAAGTCATTGCCTCCACATCTCAGGTATGAATTCCTTGTCCCTTGCTCTACTTTACCGGTTATTCTTTCCTCTTATTTGACCAATGTGCAGGTTGACTCTATATTGGCGGTGCTCCACAAGAGGAAGAAAGCTATTGGGTGGACTTTGGCGGATATTCCGGCAATAAGCCCCGCATTTTTCATGCACAAGATTAATTTAGAGGAAGATTCCAAACCCTCTATTGAATATCAAAGGAGACTCAATGAAGCAATGCAAGAGGTGGTCAAAAAAGAGATCATAAAGTGGTTGGATGTCGGGGTTGTCTACCCCATTTCTGACAGTTCGTGGACTTCTCCGGTGCAATGTGTTCTGAAGAAGGGGGCATAACTGTGGTCACCAATGAAAAGAACAAGTTGATTCCAACAAGAACGGTGACCGGATGGAGAGTGTGCATGGACTATCGGAAGCTAAACAAAGTCCCAAGGAAAGACCATTTCCCACTACCCTTTCTTGACCAAATGCTTGATCGGTTGGCCGACCGAGCGTTCAATTGCTTTTTGGATGGATATTTAGGCTACAATCAAATCCTTATTCACCCGGAAGATCAAGAGAAAACAATTTTCACTTGTCCCTATGGCACTTTCGCTTTCAAGCGGATGCCATTTGGCTTATGCAATGCACCGACAACTTTTCAATGGTATATGATGGCGATCTTTATGGATATGGTAGAGGACTACCTTGAAGTCTTCATGGATGACTTTTCGGTAGTCGGGGATTCTTTTGATGATTGCTTGGAAAATTTGGATAAGGTATTTGCAAGGTGTGAAGAAACGAACTTGGTGTTGAATTGGGAGAAATGCCATTTCATGGTCGAGGAGGGTATTGTCCTTAGCCACAAGATTTCAAAGAAAGGGATAGAGGTCGATAAGGCAAAAATAGAGGTGATTTCTAAACTTCCACCTCCAACATCCGTGAAGGGTGTGAGAAGTTTCTTGGGTCATGCGGGGTTCTACAGGCGCTTCATAAAAGATTTTTCCAAAGTGGTGAACCCCTTGGGCAAGATTTTGGAGAAAGATGCTAAATTTCACTTCAATGATGATTGCATGAGAGCATTTGAATTTCTCAAGTTCAAGTTGACAACTACTCCCATTATCACTGCCCCGAATTGGAGCATTCCTTTTGAGCTCATATGTGATGCTAGTGATGTGGCGGTTGGAGCAATTTTTGGGCAATGTATCAACAAGATCTTTCATCTGGTCTACTATTCTAGAAAGACCATGATTGACGTCCAAGTCAATTACATTGTAACCGAAAAAAAGCTCATTGCCATTGTGTTTGCTATTGAAAAGTTCCGCCCGTACTTGATGGGTGCAAAAGTGATTGTCCACACGGATTATCTGGCACTTCGTTACCTTATGAGCAAGAAAGATTCCAAAGTTCGGTTGATGAGATGGGTGCTTTTGTTGCAAGAGTTCGTTATAGACATCAAAGACTGAAAAGGAAGTGAAAACTAAGTGGCGGACCACTTGTCTCGTTTGGAGGAGGAGGGGAGGCCGCATGATGGCCTTGAAATCAATGACACCTTCCCCGATGAGCAACTCTTAGCCATTTTAATAAAACGGGTGTCATGGTTTGCGGATCTAGGAAATTTTCTTGTGAGTGGTATCATCTTGGATGAGTTCTCTTTAAACCAAAGAAAGAAACTCAAACGAGATTGTCAAGACTATTATTGGGATGAACCGTACCTTTTTTGAATTTGTACGGATGGAGTGATTAGAAGATGTGTACCAGAGGAGGAACAAATTGAAATTCTTGAGGCTTGTCATTCTTCACCGTATGGTGGTCACCATGGTGGATTAAGAACGGCGACCAAAGTGCTAAGTTTCGGTTTTTATTGGTCCACTCTCTACAAGGATGCAAGTGATCTAGTCAAGCGTTGTGATGAATGTCAAAGGGCCAGTGGAATCTCAAAGAAAAATGAAATGCCCCTCACCACCATTTTGGAGATTGATATTTTTGATGTGTGTGGTATTGACTTCATAGGATGTTTTGTGAGTTCTTGTGGAAACACCTACATCGTGGTCGCGGTTGATTATGTGTCAAAATGGGTTGAGGTCGTTGCTCTACCCAACAATGAAGCAAGAAGTGTGGTGGCATTTTTGAAGAAGAACATCTTCATAAGGTTTGGTACTCCGCGGGCTATCATAAGCGATGAGGGATCGTATTTTTGCAACAAAGCTTTTGACACCTTGATTAGCAACTATGGTGTCACTCATAAAGTTATGACTCCCTATCACCCTCAAGCAAGTGGCCAAGTGGAAGTCTCTAACCAGGAGATTAAAGAGCATTTTGTCCAAAACAGTGAATGCTAACCGGACGGATTGGCCAAAGAAGCTTGATGATGCACTATGGTCTTATCGGACTGGTTTCAAAACTCCTATCAGGATGTCTCCATACCAGTTGGTGTTTGGTAAAGCTTGTCATCTTCCGGTGGAACTTGAGCACAAGGCCATGTGGGCTTTGAAGAAGTTAAATCTTGATTGGTATGCAGCTTCTACCTTGCGGGTTGCACATTTGAATGAGTTAGATGAATTCTGGTACCATGCTTATGCAAGTTCGTCCTTGTACAAAGAAAGAATGAAGTACCTTCATGACAAATACATCCAAAACAGGTAATTCAAGGTGGGCGATCTTGTTTTGTTGTTCAATTCACTATTGAAGATGTTTCCCGGAAAGCTGAAATCCAAATGGAGTGGTCCCTTTGAAATTATGGGTGTGACACCTTTTGGTGCATTGGACTTGAAGAACAAAAATGATGAGGTATTCCAAGTCAATGGTCACCGGGTGAAGTATTATTTGGGGCAAGCTGATGATGGCCACATAGTGGAAGTGATTCGTTTGAAGTGATGGAAATTTGCATCGTGCAGCGATGTTAAATCAGGTGCTTCTTGAGAGGCAGCCCATGTTTCTTTTTAGATAGGTCTTATTTTGTGGTAAATCGATTTGAAGTATGTTGCAGGAATGTGTGTGTTTTACATTAACTGGGTTCAGAAAAATTGGCTAAGTATGAATAAAGAAATGTGGACCGCACAATTCTTGATGTTGCAACAGAAGGAAAATATAGCCGCACAATTCATGTGCGGACCGCACAACTTGAGATGGAAAATTGCAACTCTCTGAAGTTTGTTTGTCAGAGAAACAGCCAAAGTGCGGCCGCACAGTGAATTATGTGGTCTGCACCAAATTTTGCGACCGCACACCTAAATCTGCGGACCGCAGATCATCATGAGGAAACAGAATGCTACTGTTGAAACTTTCCAATCTCTGAGCAATCAAAACAAAGGGCTAAAATCTTGCACACAACTAATTCAATCATCTACCATCTAATTAAGCATCTGTGATCATTCTTTAGCATCATTTCATCACTGGTATGTTCAAATCATTTCTAAGATTTTTTAATTTTCTAAGCTAGTTTAGAAATTGTTAGTTATTTTAGACCAATTGTCAGTTTCATATCCATGTAGGGTATAATTTGTGTTGGGTAAACTCTTACTTGTTATTTGGGGAATGGGTATCTTGTTTATCATGTTTAATTGCTACTACCATGTCTAATTTGTGCATAAAATCAAAACCCTACAGGACACTGCCCGATTGAATTTTAAAATGCGCGGCCGCACAAGGAATTGTGCGGTCCACAGAAGTGTAGCTTAGGGCATTTGATTAGGCAAGATTGTGCGGTCCGCAGATATTCAATCGTGGCCGCAGAAAAGTGTGTGCGGCCGCAAATCGGGGCATTCTCTGTCTTCAGAGAGTTGCCATTTTCAGGTGCCCATTGTGCGGCCACACTCAGAAAAGTGCGGACCGCACTTCAACTCTGCGGTCGTACTCAAAAATTATGTGGACCACAGTTTCTTTGCTGCGGCCGCACTTTAGAATTGTGCGGTCCGTATAACTAGACCTGCGGCCGCACTTGCAATTGTGCGGACCGCACTTCCATACCATGCAACCTGTTTTGTTCTGTGAACTTCTAATTATCTGCCCTTGAATTAGAACTGACTCTTACTGTTGTTTGTTGCAGAAAATTGTTATATCTCGTGGTCGTGGTGATACATTAAAGGGGAGGGGTGAACCTTCCAGAGGTAGAGAGTAATCAGTAAGAAAGCCACAATAGGCTAAAGTAGACAACCGGAACCCTCCGAATCAAGTTCTTATGCCCCATCTAGGGAAGCATCGGAGGGCAACTTAGTGCAAGAGACGCCTATTGTGAAATCACATCCACAATTTCCTCAGGACAGATACTAACTTAGAAATGAGCCTACCTCTTCTGAGAGCACTTCTAAGGGTTTGGAAGGTAATAGTCAGGCTTCGAAGTCTTCTGAGAGCACTTCTGGTCCCCAATGCACCTGCTACCATAGTGGATGTGGATTATATCCCAGATGATGGATGAGGGGGGGATACCAGAGTAACCGGCCTTTAGAGGTCAAAAAAGAAAGAATTTGGAAAGATAGATTTGTAAGTCTAGCTGCCTTCATGAGCTTCCGAGAGTGGTGGCCGGCAAGATCGCTCACTCTTGAGTGTCAATTCAATTTGAAAGACTTGGAGAAGTACAACCCAACAGTGTTGAGACAATTCGGAGAGAGAAAGGAGTGGATGTGGTTCACCTAGAGTGTGACAGATTCCATGGAATACCTGGTCCCGGAATTTTACTCCAATGTGGCACATATAAAAAAAGGGACCAAGGTAACAAAAGTGAAAAACCTGAAGGTAAGATTCGACCAAAGAGCCCTGAATTCTTACTTAGGGTTTGAGGATGTGGAGCCTGTGCAATACCTAGAAAAGTTTGCAATGGGAGATGCAGCTCGCCAGTGGCTAGCTGAGATTTTTGCAACTCCGGGGCCGCCTCCAGTTTGGATCACAACAGGGGTTCCTATTCAGCGGAACACCCTAAATTTTGAGGCAAAGGGATGGAAGACATTTGTATGTAGTAGACTAGATCCATGCCAAAATGAATCAAATCTTCTGATTCCGAGGGCAGTGTTAGTCGCTTCTATCATGGCTGGGTATCCAATCAATGTGGGTGTCGTGATGTCGGCAAACATGTTTGTGGTCGCCAGGCAAGGTGATACCTTATACCCGTATCCCAACACCATCACTGAGTACCTCACAGATGCAGGGGTGGAACCAAGGGATTTTGACTCTAAGGTGCGGGCGAAGAAGCCTTGAAAAATGGTCAACCCTCTACTACTGTAGTCCAATCTGATGAGCCCGCCGGGGTAGCTGCTGAGACAGTTGACATGCCATCTACTTCAGCAGAGCCTTCTGATGGTGCAACAGCTATGCCTCCACCTCCTTCTTCAGGTCCTTCAGCATCAGTGCCATCCACATCGGTTTTGAAGCCGGTGCCCATGCCCACTCATCCACTATTTGCGCTGCGAGTCTCCCAGACACTGGAAAGCCTCAATAACTGGATACAGATAGCCACAACAAAGCTGACTGACATATCCAGTGTTGTAGCAGCATAGTCATCCACCCACCCCAGATTCCTCTGACAGTCGAGGACACATTGAAGAAGATCTTGGAAAACCAAACCACCATCATGAACACCTTGGTAGCAAATGGAGCAGTGATTGAGGAGTTGGGGAAGTAGGTAAAGAAAATGAGTAAATCCCAGGCGTCCAAGAAATCAATTGACAAGTTGAGGAGACAGGTGACCAAGATAACAGTAGTTGGTGATCTTCCATTCGATTTGCTCATAGGGTCAGACCCACCAGCACCAGCATCTCCAGCAGCACCATATGTTCCAGTGGCACCAGCTGGCCAGTCTGAGGAGCCAGACCTGGTTGCCGACACTGCTGAGGCAGTGCGCCAGATGTTCATCAACCCAGGTACTCCCAGAGACGATGATGATGAGATCCAGTTAGAGGAGATTGAGGGCGGTGACGCTGCTACGGACACAGATATGTCCAAGGCCACATAGGGAGTCCTTTTTCACTCTTACCCTTCTTTATTCTTATTTTGTTAAGCATTGGGGACAATGCTTATTCTTATTCGAGGGGGTGGAGTTTATTTGATATTTGGATGACTTTTAGACATTTGGTTTGTAATAACTGACAATATTTTCTTCTTTCTCTTTATTTTGTATGTATATATTCTCTTTTTTCCTCTCTCATTATGTATATTTGTTATGCTTTCAGTAGTTTGATTTTTAGCTTCTTTATTCTGTTTTCTTATTAGTCTATGCTTAATCTAGTAGCTTATTTTAATTTTGTAACTTTTTTTTTATGTTTTTAGTGACCAATAAGCCTTTGGTTTTCTTAATGCCACGGTTCTTTTCAAAGGTAATTATTGTGTGAACCGGGTGACTTTTCCCAATGATGGATGGCATGACAACCTTCTTAAGGGAGTGAGTCTGTTTTTATGTTTAGGTAAGAATAGTAGTAGTAATGAATAAAAAGACCAAATTGAGTCAAGATCAAAGAGTAAAACATGCTTCACTTGGTACCAACACACTTAACTACGTGCTTATGGTTAAAAATAAGTTTTTTGGAAAGGAATAGCTGTAATTAGTGACCTTGTCCCTCTTGTGTTGACTTAGGCAATCATCGAGTGGTTTAGTCGAGCCATAGTGATTTTCAATCTTGAATATGGTCGTTGTGGGCCCTCGACTCTATCCTTTTTAACAATCCAGTTGCGTGAGAGGTGAGATATTTTTGTTGCAAGTCCAAGTACCCGTGCAAATGGTCTAGAACTTACCCCGAATGTGTTTCTAGGAGAAATTTTAAGTTTTGCTTGGCTTTAGAAGTAATTGTAGGCTCTCCTTGACCCGCTTGAAATTTTCCATGGCCCACTAATGTTGTTATACTAGTCAACCCATTTGAGCCTCAAACTTTTCTCATTTGATCACCATGTTACAAGCCTTTACCCGTTATGTCGTGACACTCTCTTGGCACCCGAATATTCCTTAACACTCTTGTGAAACAATTGGCTAAAAACGTAAGTTTAGGGGAGAGACGAGGAGTTTGAAAAAGGTATCAAGGCACAAAAAGAGAAAAGAAATGAAGAGAAGAAAAGGCAAGAAAAAGAAATAAGAACAAAAAGAAAGATGCAAAAAAAAGAAAGTGAATAAGTTGAAGAGTTGAAGGGATTTCAAAGAATAGTAATGATGCAAAGCATGGAGAAAACAAAGAAGGAGAAAATGAATATCATGACCAAGAAAAAGTGATGCTAAGTCTCTCTAATCCCCTTATGGAAAAGAAAATGCCTCAAAATATTGGCAAAGCATGAGCCGATAAGAAAACAATGGAGTGCTTAAGGAAAGATGAACCTGTTCTATCATAGCATATCCAACCTTAGTCCAAAAGGCTTCATTGTATTCTGAAAAAGCCCTACGTGATTTCAAGCTGAGTGAGCTTACATTAGTGGTGATTTGCATGAGGGGCAAGCCTATGGTACTTAAAGCCGTACTTGTGACATTCTTTTGAGAGAGATGAGCGAACCTTTCACAAATCTTTGAATTGAGTGTTACATTCGTAAGTGAGGTATGCAAACAAAGAGTAGAGGAGGGGGAGTTTTGGATCCACAATGACCTACATGAAAGATCGAGCTTCCTTGATGAAATAAGTCAACTCTTGATGCTCAAGTGTCACATTAGAACTATTTGTGCTTAAAAGTTCAACCGATTGCCTTGTTAATAATTCATAAGTGTTGTGGGTAATTGTTGGTCCAAATTGATGTGTGATTGATGCATTTTGGATTAGCTGGAATAGCTCTCAACTTGTGGAGGTGGAAATTACCCTATTTTCTTGAGGACAAGCAAAAGCTTAAGTTTGGGGGAGTTGATAAGTGGGGATTTTGACTACTTATTAGCACCTTTTTGCTTTCGTTTTAGTCCAAAAGCGTTTAATTGTGTTTCCAAAAATTGATGAAATATGCTTAATTGCAAGAATAGTGGAAAATGAGCCCCAAAGATGAAATCCAACTCACGAAGGAGTGATTTGAACTCAAGGAAGAAAATAGGCACAGAAGCTTAAAAGTGCGGACCTCAGATTTTGAAGCTAATCCCAACAAAGACAAGTGCAAAGTGCAGTCCGCGCATGAAATGTGCGGCCACAAAATCTAGGAAGAGCAAAAGTTCAGAAAACCTGCATTCAAGTTCAACAGAAGTGTGGATTACACAACTATTGCGCGGGCGCAGAAGATTAGCTACGTGGCTGCAGTCATATTTGTGCGGTCCGCAGAAGAGCAATGTGTGGCCGCACTATGAAATGTGCGGACCGTAGAAAGAGTGAAGTGCGGCCGCAGGTTTCCATTCTTGGCAGGCTGAAGCAAAGTGCGGACCGCACATGAAATTGTGCGGCCACAGAACCTCCAAAAGGGCATTTTTGTCCGAAAATTCTAGCATTGTATAAATAGAAGAGATTCACTTATTTTAGGTCAACTTTTGACATCAGCAGCCACTCTAGACGTTTTACTTTGCTCCTTTTAGTAGTTTTTGCTATTTTGAGCTTTTTGAATATTACTTTTATTATCTTAATTATTATTATGGGTTTAATTATCACTTCTTCTTCTTTTTCTTCTAATTTAAGCATGAGTAGCTAGATTTTCACTAGGGTTGTAACCCAATCCTAATGTGTAAACTTAATGGGTGTATGATTTTTTACTTGTTTATGGTTGGGTGTTGATTATCTAGCATTGTTCTTGCTTTTATTTGAAGAATTAATGGTTGCAAACATTATTTCATGCCTATTTGACTCGGTCTCTACTTGAGAAAGAAAGACTTAGTCTAGGAAAACTTGGCTAACAAGATATTGGTTCAATTGTGATAATCCCGATTAAAGGGTTGAACCTAGAGGTAGTAAAACCCAACTTGAGCTGATTATCAACTTCTTTGTTCAATACCCATTTGGACTTGAGAAAGCCAAATTGGGCAAAATCACTCTCTAACCGAGAGGTACTGAGTGGGCACTTGAGTGTTGATAGCTATAATTCACCCCGACCAATAAAACAAGCTTTAAGGCTTAAAACCCATTAAGCGAACACCTAGGTGAAGGTCATAGCCCTAGGCTTTTTTATCTTTTGAAAAACAACCAAAAACAATTTCCTAGTTTCGTTCTTAAAATCGCAATAGTAGTTTAAGTTAGATTTGCAACCAAAACCCAATATTTTTGAAGTGTAAATCAAGATATATAATTTCACGCACTAAGATATATACTACTAGCACCCATTCGCATAAATCCCAGTGGAATTTGACCCCCACTTTGTTGGGTATTATTATTGCATCGATAGTTTTCATATCCTCAAATAGAGGAGTGAAAATGGACGAGATCAATGACCCAGTTGTACTGCCTTGCCCCAAATTCTGGGACAAAACTTCTTCATGTGGCCAGGATCCCCGCACTCTTAACAACCCCTCGTAACGGTGGACTACTGACCTGAAGTCTGACCCTGATGGCCTGAATACCCACTGGAAGAACCCTGAATAGCTGGTGGGAGGTAGGAACTCTCTAGCATGGCACTAAAATAGGAGCTGGATGGAGCACCCCAAGAAGGCGGCGGTGCTGGATAGGTGGGCCTGCTAGACTGACTCCTCACAAACTGACCTCTGCCCCCAGACAGAGCACCACTGAACCTCTAGAATACCGAAACTGCTTGTCCCTCGTCATCTTCTCTCGGCTCCACTGAAAAACACCCTCGATCCTCCGAGCTATCTCCACGACTAGCTCGTACGAGGTCCCCATCTCAACCTCTCAAATCATAGTGGCCTGGATACCAGAGTGTAATCCCATAATGAACCTCGGCACTCTCTCTGCATCGGTAGGAAGTATCATAAGTGTATGGCGAGACAACTCAAAGAATCTCATATCATAGTCGGTCACTAATATCTGACCCTGCTAGAGCTGCTCGAACTTAAATCGTAACTCTTCCCTCTGAGATGGTGGAATATATCTATCCAGGAAGAGGCATGTGAACTGGTCTCAAGTCATGGGATGAGAACCTGCTAGTATACCGAAGAGATAGGACTGCCACTATCTATGGGCCCTGCCCTTCATCTGAAAGGTGGTAAAGTCCACCCCGTGGGACTCCAATATCCTCATATTGTGCAGTCCGTCCCTGCAACGATCAATAAAGCCCTGGGGTCCTTATGTCGCTCAACTCCAAGGACAGGAGGGTGTATCCCGGTCCATTTGCCCAATAGCGTCTGCGGCTCGCCGGTCACAGCTGGTCTGGGCTCAGGTATAGTTGCTGCAACTGCTGAGCTCCGCCTACGGGTAGTGCGCCCGGGGTCTGATATACGGCAGTTGCATGCCTTGGAGCCTGAGCGGAAGGGGTATGTGCTCCCCCTCCCACCTGAGATGTGGTTGGGTCCACTGGAAATAAACCATCCCGAGTTATACAATACATGAACCGCAGCATACGGCCTATGACCTCTTGGAATCCCGATGCAGACATGAAATCCACTGGGGTCGGCACTGCTGTAGGAACTTCGTCCTGCTCCTCAATAATAGGGTCCTCTACTGGATCCACTGGTGTCACAACTGGAGCAACTCGAGGAGGAGGATCTCCTCCATGATCGGGTACCTACGTTGCACGCATTCTCACTATCTGTGAGAGAATAAGAGAAAGATACTTAGCATAACATCAACTGCACGATAGGAGATGAAGAAAGAATAGTTTCCTAACACCCTATAGCCTCTGGAAGATAGGTACGGACATCTCCGCACCAATCTGCATGACTTTATTAGGCCTGCTCATAACTTGTGAGACTTACGTGAACCTAGTGCTCTGATACCATGTTGTCACGACCCAATTTCACCTATAGGCCGCGATGGCGCCCAATGGCGTCGCTAGGCAAGCCAACGGTGAACTAGCCATGTATTTATTCCTTTTAACAATTTCGAAATAGTTAAAAAAATTTATGAAGTAAGTAATAGGAAAACACTTTTAATAAAATGAAGTGTAATCTAATATAAGAACAAGTGTGGTGAAATAGATACTCAAAAGCCATCGAATGTCTACTAGCATAATTCCAAGACCTGGTGTCACAAGTGTATGAGCTACTAGTAGAATATACAAAATGCGAAACTATTATCTGAAATAGAGTAGATGGAAAATAAATGCAAAAAAGAGAATCAGGGAGCTGCAGAACGGCTCGGAAAGCATCTCACCACTAAGCCACGGGGTATCAGGGGTGTGCGCCGGGATGACTACCAGATGCACCTGCCTTAGATCCTGCACGATTAGTGCAGAAGTGTAGCGTTAGTACATAAATAACATGTACCCAGTAAGTATCCAATATAACCTATAAGAAGTAGTGATGAAGGGTCGACATCGACACTTACTATGGGCCAACAACAAAATACAGAAACTCTAAACATGTATGGGACATGAAAATAATAATAATAACAATAACACAATAACAAGCAATGAATAAATGACTCCTTAATTGATAATACATTCCAAAATCTCTAGCCAACGCATACTAACCCCAAATCAATTTTTGTCATTAAATAAATAATAACCTCTCAAGCCATAAAATAATATCAAGTGTAATCAGGCTCCGAGTATTATCACGCACGATTTATGCCGAGATCGTACGACCCGATCCAAAAATATATTATGTGCACTGCCGAGGGTCAAACGACACGAACCATAGATGCATCTATTAACTGCCGAGGTAAACGGCCTGCTCCTATGAGAATAGAGAAGTTTACCTCGCTCGCGGACGTATGTGCGACGCGAGAGGACATGGATTTCTCAGAGTTATTAAATATTCTTCAATTCTTTCCCCAATATAAGAAATCTAACTTGGAAGTTTTTAACTTTAAAATCTCTAGTTTCAGCTCTATTCAAGATAATTAATATACATAACAAACATGATAGTACAATTAAAGCATGATGTAAACCTAAGACTACCTGGACATCTCATGGAATATAGCTACGCACGGACTCTCATCACCTAGTGCGTACGTGGCTCCCCACACAAGTAATTCACGACAAAAATACACCTAAGGGGATGGGTTCCCTCTTACAAGGTTAGACAAGAGACTTACCATATTCTCAAGCTCACTTCCGGTCCACATATACGCTTTAAATCCTCAACTTGATGCCAAACAACCCAAAACTAGCCAAATATTATATAAATAAGTCAAAATTCATAATGTAACTATTAGAATGATTACCCAATCCAAATTGGAAGATTCCTAAAATTCACCCATTGGCCTACGTGCCCAGATTTTGGAAATATTCGAAGACAATTGCTACTCATAACCTCACGAACTTAAATATATAATTTTCACCCAATCCCATAATCATTTTCGTAGTTAAATCGCATTTTACAACTAAACCCATAATTTTCACAACTTTACATGTTAAAATCTACCCATAATCTATGTATTTAACTTACATTGGGTAGGAATTACTTACCTTTAATAGCGAGGTGGAAACTCCTCTATAAGAAGCTCCTAAAATCGCCCAAGAAGTGAAATATATGAACCAAAATGGCCTAAGTCTCGTTTTAAAAATGTTTCTACCCAGTGTTCCTTAATCGCGATCGCGGCCAAGCTCACGCGATCGCGAAGGCTAAAATGAAGGACCCATGGAAATACACTACGCGAACGTGAGAGGGAACACGCGAACGTGGTGTACTGGGCCGCTTACTCCTCACGAACGCGAGGCCCAACTCGCGAACGCGTAAGGCAACCGGGTTGCCCACGCCCACGCCCATGCCCAAGCTTCTACACGAACACGGTCATCCAAACGTGAATGCGAAGGCCAATGTTTCCAAGCTTCCACGAACGCGACCCTATATTCGCGAACGTGAAGAGAAAAAGCTCCTAGTCCCCAAATCCTTCATCGCGAACGCGAGGGTCCATCCGCGTTCGAGAAGAAGGAAACCAGAATTCACTATATGGAACTATTCCATATAGTGAATGGGGCTACAACTCTCAGAATGACACCAAATTTTGTGTGCAATTTAACATTCACTATATGGAACTATTCCAAGCTCAAAATCCCAAACGGCCCTCGATAACACCAAAAACCTACTTCAAACTAAATTTAAAGAACTTTAAAACCTTCAATGCGCCAACTTTCAATTTTATGCGTCGAAATACTCCCGGGTCATCCGAAACCCAATACGAACATATGTCCAAGTTCAAAATAATCATACGAACCTATTGGGACCATCAAATCCCGATTCCGAGGTCGTTTACGCAAAATGTTGACTCAAGTCAAACTGTAACGACTCGACCGGTCATTTTGAGAGTTGTAGCCCCATTCCCCCATTTACTGCTCAATTTATAATTTACATTTATTATGTGACTTGCCAGGGTGATTAGTTTGGGTCCGGTGAAGTTTTAGGAATAAACTGGAACACTTAGTTCCAAGGTTTAAAGTTTAAGTTAAAATAGTGACCGAATGTCGACATATGTGTAAACGGCCCCGGAATAGAGTTTTGATGATTCCAATAGTTTTGTATGGTGATTTTGGACTTAGGAGCGTGTCCATATTTTTTTTGTTTTGAGTCCGTAGTGGAATTTGGCTTGAATTGGCGAAAGTTGAATTTTTGGGAATTTTGACCGGGGAGTTGACTTTTTTATATCGGGGTCAAAATCTAGTTCTGAAAATTTTCATAGCTCCGTTATATCATTAATGACTTGTGTGCAAAATTTGAGGTCAATCGGACTTGATTTGATATGTTTCGACATCGAATGTAGAAGTTGGAAATTCTTAAGTTCCTTAAGCTTGAATTGGGGTATGATTCGTGGTTTTACGTTGTTGTGTATGATTTGAGGTTTCAACTAAATTCGTATGAAATTTTAGGACTTGTTGGTATATTTGGTTGAGGTCCCGAGGGCCTCGGGTGAGTTTTCGATGGTTAACGGATCAAGAATTGAAGTTGGGAGACTGCTGAAGTTGAGTTTGCTGGTTTTTGCCTGATCTGGTTTCCTTCATCGAGGTCAAAAATCGAGGTCAAAATCGAGGTCAGGAAAATCGAGGTCAGGAAAATCGAGGTCAGGAAATCGAGGTCGGGGAATTGAGGTCAGAGAATCAAGGTCAGGAAATCGAGGTAAGGAAATCGAGGGCAGCGCTTGGACAGAGACTTTAAGTTATAAAACGGGGGCTTCGTCTCATTTTTTATTTTTGACAAATTGGAGCTTTGGGAGAGGCGATGTTTGAGAGATTTTCAAGGAAAAATATTGGGGTAAGTGATTCTAACTCGGATTTGGTCAATATACACGAATATATCATTATTTTTATCATTTAATTAGTGTTTTGAGATGGATATTTGGGGAAAATTTCAGAAATCTCATAAAACGAATTTTTAAAATTTAGGTGTCGATTCGGAGTCGGATTTGAGTGAAACTAGTATGGTTGGACTCATAATGGAATGGGTTATCGGATTTTGTGAGTTTCGTCAAATTCCGAGACGTGGGCCCCACTGGTATTTTTGGATTATATTTCGGATTTTGTTAGGAAATTTGTATTTTCATATGAAATTTATTCCTATAATTTGTATTGATTGAATCGAATTAATTATGACTAGATTCGAACCGATCGGAGTCGAAAAATCGAGAAAAATGCATACTACTTGACTGATTGAGCGTGGTTTGAGGTAAGTGACTTGTCTAATCTTGTATGGGGGAAATTCTCCTTAGGATTGGTATTGATATGAAAATGTTGATGTGTTGAAAGTCGTGTACACGAGGTGACGAGTGTGTACACAGACTAAATGTGGAAGATTATGTCTTTAAATTGTGTAGAGCACTATTGCATATTAATTAAATTATTTTATTATGTTATATTCATCATCCTTAATATATTTTTGTATCTTAAATTTGCCCAACATGTTCCTGCTAAGTGTGTTACCTGTTTAGTTGAAACTCTGTTTCTTTTGTTCTGTGCATTATTTGAAGGATAAATTTTTAAAATTTAAATATCATTAAAAATAAAGTGTTTTACATTTAAAATTTTGATATTTAGACAAGGTGTTAAATCTGTGAAATATTATTTTTTTTGATGAATATTTTGTGAGATTTTCGTACTCATTGTGATGGAGCCGTGAGCTCTTTATTGTGAAAAAATATCGTTGTTGATTTATTTTGGCAAGTTAAAATATTTGGGCACTTGAGGTGCAAATTGTGATATATTGTGATATTGATACGCATGCGGTGGTATAAGGTCTGGGTATTGAAATGCATGCGGTGAGATAAGGGTGGCTTGATACGCGTGGGTAGTAGGGGAACTACTAGAAGTCATGCGGTGTGATAAGGGTGGCTAAAACGCGGGATGCTATTTCGGGAAAATATTTTCTTTAAAATTTAATGTGAAGGCTCCTGCGGTGATATAAGAAAATGAGATATTTTGAAATTATTTATGATTCGGGACTACGAGCCGGTACCTCGGGAGTTCCCTTGTTGATATTTCTTTATGGCTGCATTGCCTTTGATTATTTTTGGTGTTTTTCTTAAAGTTGTAAATTTATGTTTTCCTTCCGCGAGGTGTTAATTGCCTTTATTCTGTATAGTTAAATTGTGACATACTACTTACTTGATTTATCCCTATTGTCATTATTGTTATTATATTGTTAAACTTTTCTCCATGTCTTTTATTATTCCAGTAGGGCCTGACCTGACCTCGTCACTACTCTACCGAGGTTAGGCTTGGCACTTACTGGGTACCATTGTGGTGTACTCATACTACGCTTCTGCACATCTTTTTGTGCAGATCCAGGTACTCTTTACCAGCCCATATATCAGTGAGCTACCTGTGTACGGAGACTTCGAGGTATATCTGCCAGTGTCCGCAGACTCTGGAGTCCCCTTCTATCATTATTATGTTGTTTCCTTATTTTCTTTAGACTCTAATGTATATAGACACTGAGGATAAATTCTTAGAAGTTTGTGACTTATTCCTATCGGGTTTTGGGAGTTGAAATTATGTGAATTGCAGATTTATTTATTACAGATTTCTATTGTTATTCCGCATGATAGTCTTACCTAGTCTTAGAGACTAGGTGCCATCACGATATCCTACGGAGGGAATTTGGGGTCATGACACAAACTTACCGCTTTTAAGCCAATAATAAGGAACTAAGTGTTTTGATTTCAGCCCGAACCCTTCCAAACCCTAACTAACCATCCCCGCAAGTTATAAAATAGTAAATACACATACATGGAGTTTTATTTAGGGGTACCGGGTTCTAGAAAGCAAAATGATCGGTCGGGTCGTTACATTCTCCACCTCTTAAACAAACGTTCATCCTCGAACGGGTCTAGAATTGTACTTGGAGTGCCGAATAAGTGTAGATATATACTTCGCATGTCTTCCTCGGTCTCCCAAGTCGCCTCCTAGACTGGTTGACCCCTCTACTAAACTTTTGCCGTAGAAATCTTCTTGGACCTCAACTGACAAACCTGCCTGTCAACAATGGCAACTGGCTCCTCCTCGTAACCCAGGCTCTCATTTAGCTGAACCGTGATATAGTCTAACACATGCGACATGTCAGCATGATACTTCCGGAGCATAGACACATGGAAGACCGGATGAACGCCCAATAGACTGGGAGGCAAAGCAATATCATAAGCAACCTCCCCAACTCGTCTCAACACCTCAAATGGACCTATAAACCTTGGGCTCAACTTGCCCTTCTTCCCGAACCTCATGATTCCCTTCATTAGCGAGACTTTCAAGAGAACCTTCTCGCCTACCATAAATGATAAATCACGCGCCTTCTGATCTGCATAACTCTTCTGTCTGGACTGTGCTGTGCGAAGTCGCTCCTGAATCAACTTTACCTTTTTCAAGGCATCCTTTACCAAATCCATACCATATAACTTAGCCTCGTCGGGCTCAAACTATCCGATGGGTGAACGATATCACCGACCATATAAAGCCTCAAATAGAGCCATCTCGATGATGGACTGATAACTGGTGTTGTAAGCAAACTCGGCCAAAGGCAAGAATCGATCCCACCGCCCTCCAAAATCAATCACACATGCTCTGAGCATATCCTCTAAGATCTGAATCGTTCGCTCCGACTGCCCGTCGGTCTGCGGATGAAAGGTTGTGTTGAGCTCTACCGGGGTCCCCAACTCACTTTGTACTGCCCTCAAGAAATACGAAGTAAACTGAAGGCATCTATCTAATATAATGGAAATAGGCACACCATGCAACCAAACAATCTCTTGAATGTAAATCTGGGCCAATCTCTCTAAAGAATATGTGGTCACAACCGGAATGAAGTGTGTCGACTTGGTCAACCTTTCGACAATGACCCAAACTGCATCAAACTTCCTAAAGGTCTGCGGCAACAACTACGAAGTCCATAGTAATGTGCTCCCATTTCTACTCAGGTATAACCATCTGTTGGAGTAGGCCACCTGGCCTCTGATGCTCATACTTCACCTTCTGGCAATTTAGGCACCTCGCCACATACTCAACTATATCCTTCATCCATTTTTTTCTCACTTTGTTCATCTCTTCTCTCCAACCTTAGATCTAGTGCAATCCCAGACTCAAGTTGTCTCTCAGCAAAGGTGTAGTCCACAACAATTGAGTTCTCCATCTCAATCTCAAAATAAAATAGATGAGAAGGGTATGCATTCCCCAATGAATGCAATAAAATCCACTATATCGGATATAGATACATCTAGTCCGGTTCAAACGATAACCGATAAAGACTTATCAAATCCGCTTATGGCTTCCACTTTGCCACAAAGTGAAGATGAAGGTTCATCAAGCCAAACAAGACGAAGACTACCTAAAACATTGGTACAAGGAGAAGCATTGAAAAAGAAAGGAATAATCTCAAAAAATAAATATAAAAAAGAGAAAATATAAGATATAGTTAAACAAACATTAGAAAAAATCTTTCAAGACAAGGAGAAGCAAAACAAACATATGATTAAAAATCTCACTCCAGAAATATCTCAGAGCTCGGGAGAAGATAATAATCTAAATTATCAAGATTATCAAGATGCTCAAGACCCAAATGATGATTTAGAATTGAGTTTTGAGTCAATAGCTTTACATAATCTTGATACATAATCTAAGGTTGGAAAGAAGAGATGTAAATTCACCTTAAAATCTGCAATTGAAAAGTCAACACCATTAGCATCATAATCATATCATATTATCATATCATACTATATTACAAGTGTGAAACCCAAAGTTGAGAATTGAATTACCAAAATACCCATCAAAAACTAAACGACCATTTTACCCTTTAAACTCAATCTAATTCCTACAAGAGTTCCTATACAAATGAATAATTTCAATTAAAACATAATACAAAATAGTAAATTATCCCTTTGAAAACAAATAAAGTAGATGCGTCGTATTAGGACCAACTCAAATTTGGTGATACTTAAAGTCCATTAAAACTTTAATATACGTTGCGGGAGTCGAAACTATTCATCAACTTTAAGATTTGTATTAACCATTTTGACATGTCTCTTCTCACATTCTTTCATCGTCTATCACACACTTGCATTAGCTTTTATATTTTAGTCACTACTCCCTTCGGTCCATAATAAATGATTTTTTGACCCTTTTTTTTGTAATTCAAAATAAGTAATTTTTATAGATTTCAAGAATGAATTAATTATTTTTTTCCTACATTATCCTTGGAGTAAATAGTGTTGGAGTATGTGTTAGGAATGTTTATGTGAAGAGATAGTAAAAATTAATATGATCAATTTTATTGCTAATTAATATTAAAAGATAAATTTCTTAATCTGTATGAAAACAACTAAAAAAATAACCAGAAGGAGTACCAATTGAATTAATTGTCAAGCTTGGAAGAAAGAGAATATATTAAGTTTTATTTTCTTTTGTTCGCCAGCTTTTTTCATGACAGATACTAAAGGAACAACCTGCTATCTTCTTAATTATTGCTAACATGATGGCTATTGAGTCGACATGTATTCGCTTTGATCGAGAATATGATTATGTAAATATATATACTACTAAAATTATTGCTAACATGATGGCTATTGGATCGACATGTATTCACTTTGATCGAGAATAGGAATTCACTTTGATCGAGAATAGGATTTTATATATATATATATATATATTTCTTTTAGATCTTCTATATACCGTTTGTTTTAGCTGCTTTGGAGCCTTTTTTTCTTTAGAGGTTTGAACTCACTCTATACTTCTACCTTTTTTGTCATCTTGATATAACTCTATTGGTTTGATCTCAAAGTACATTTTTTTTCCTTTTTAAATGACAAAATTATTTTCTTATCTTAGATGAATATGTCCAATTTATAGAAGAGATTATGATTCTACCTATAACTTCAAGAGATTTACATATGGATTCCGAGACCTAAGTTCTAACATCATTTGAAGGTGAAATCTTGCACCTAAAGATTAGCTAATTCAGTTATCTGATAGATTTTTCTTCTGATATGAAATAACTTTACTTTGCACATGATCAAGCTGCCGAGTAGCTATGGTTTATTTTTAGCCATTTTGCCATGATTATAGGAAATTTGTATCATTATTATTTTGTTTTTGCTAATTGCACAATCCAAGTAGCAATTTTACCTCATATATAACAAATGAAAATCTGCTTTGATTTATCTGCATGCAAAATCGAGACTGATTAGATCTGTCTAAAATAGCTAAATGGAACGTCAGCAAAATAATCTAAGTTCATCGTTAATGGAAGTTCAAGCAATAAAACATCTAAGCACTTTTGTAGAGCAAGATTTCTTTCTTTATATTTTTTAAAGTTTTATTTTATAACTCAAATATTTATTTCTATATTAATATTTGTGTGATATTTTAAATTATTTACTAATCGATATAGGATATACGCGCAATACGAGTACATATACATATATAAGAAATGCTAATTAATGGTTCCATCTTGAAGATGCATTATTACAGTTAACAACTTTAATATAAAAAGGTGCATGCAAAGAGAGGTTAATTCTCACGCATAATTTATCAGATGCACTTCATATACTAAGCAGTAATACCTCTTTCGAAAGTTCACAAAAGATAGAAGAAAAGCTAGCAATGAGGAAAGCACAGAGGCCACGAGGGAGGTGGGATGCAAGGCTTCAACAGCGTCAAGAGCTTGGAAGAAGACCACACTCAATAAACAGGCATTCTCTGGCATAATTAATGCAGATGCACTTTCTATACACAGAGGTAATACCTCTTTCGAACGTTTAACCACAAAGCTAAAAACAAAAGACAAAGCTAGTAAAGTCAAAGAGGAAAGAAAAGAGGCCACAAAGGACACCGGTGACAAGCAACTACATCAAGAGCATGAAAGAAAACCACACAATAAAAACTATGGTGCTACCTAGACATTTCTTCTGGGAGGGTGGAGCCATTTATCAACGCCCCGTGCTTTCCCAGGGTTGGAATACTGTTAGAGCGTTTCTTTATTCTAATGTTTCCAGAAGTTGAGACTCTCTTCTCATTCTTCTCTTTGAGAAAAGAAGCATAGCTCCCGAGAGGTGGCTCCAAAATTATAGCACTCTTACTTCTGAAGGACTGATCGATGCTCTTCCTATATGTCTCAATACCTTCAGTTAGCTGCTCCCCTGAAACAGGTACGACCTTATTACTCAACTCCAACTTATTGTGTAGCTCTTCATTAACATCGGTCGTATAACCATCTTCTTGAATATCTTGCATGGCAAGATCATCATACTCCTCATCTGATTTGGTAGATTCCTCATCCACTGAGCCTTCCTGTGTTCATAGCAACAAAGAGGTTGATTATTCAACAAGAAACAAAGAATTAAATCCCCAGGTGCTACCTGAAATTGATTAAAAAATTGGGTGCTGATATCATTATTTAGAAATGAAACTGAAAGGCATGATGGTTCAGCAAAAAAGAGGATTTGAACATAGTCGCATATTCACTAAGCAAACCAAAATGTGTGATCTTATTAATTGGTTTAGACCTCCTCCCATCTAGAAATAACATGCGACCAACTACATCTAGCAGCTTCGTAATGACATTAAATATACAAGTCATTCCTACATACCTCATCGTCAACTTGTTTGGACCCATCATCACTAAGATCCTCATCACTGTCTCTTTCAAGTGGTTCATCCACCTCTTCATCACTACCATGCACCGACTGTTCCTCTTTGAGCTGTAATTAGGGTGAAAAACGTGAATACATCAAAGAACTACTGGAACTAAATGGACAATACAAAAAAATGAAATATATACAAACTCCAAATTCCATCAACCAAAGGCCAAGACAGACTACAATAGTTTATGAGAGCTCATCATGATTTCTAAGCATACCTCCTTTGCATGTCCTTCAGAAAACCTTGGTGAGCTGCAGCAAGACGAATAGTACCTGCTGCCGTTGTCTGTCAGCTCACCTCTTGATTCATCAACACTACTGGCATGACTCGTACCACCAACATCACTGGGCCAAGCACTGATCCCGAAATGGCCAAATTGCAGATTTATAGGTTCGGCCTTGCCAATCTGCAGTGGTCCATACATAGGGGTCCCTATTCCATTAGCAATGGAATGGTTCATATTAGGCTTCCCATCACCGCCCAATGTGTAAACTGGCCAAGCTTTTGCTACTGATCCATCATTATTCAGAAGAGCCATCAAGTGCCTAGAAGAACCTTGTCTTTGAATCAGTTGAAACATTCCCTTAGAGCTCACACAATTGGCAGCACACTGGTTCCTGTATTCCTCATCAATGAGGGCAACTGTATTTGTGATTGAATCATACAATTGCTCTCCTGCCTCACGCCTCCTTAAGCAGCTGAAGACAGTTGCATGAATGGCTGCTACACTCTTATCAACATTGGTGTTGTTAATCTTTGGCACCAAATGTTTGTCAGCTCGATTACAGAGATATTCTTGTATTGTCCGGATGTTCCGAATATATTTAACATACTTGTTTTTAGCAGGATCAAGTGTCATGTACTTTGCACGTACTGCAAACCTCTCTAAATGTTTCTCCTCATTTGCAATGTAAACCATAAAAGGTATGACTGAGGGGTGCTTCTTCATTAGTCCCATCTGCAGGCAAAAGATAACATTAGAACCAAGTTAATCACCACCGGAAAGACTCCAGATAAAAAGCGATACACACAACAACAACAACAACAACAACAACAACAACAACAACCACCCCAGTGTAGTCCCACAAGTGGGGTCTGGAGAGGGTAGAGTGTAAGCAGACCTTACCCCTGCCTTTAAAAAATCATAGGGGTTGTTTCCGATAGACCCTTGGCTCACAATCTTTAAATTTTGATCCTTACCACAAAATTAAGGCTCAAATGAACACCCTCCACGACGACTGATTCTTTCCGCTCTTCCCAGGCAGTGATTAGCCTATCAAGACTATCAATTACCATCTCACTCTGTGCCTTAAATCCTTCAACTGCCATTTCTCTGGCACTAATCAAATCAACAGCACTTGAAATCCCAACAGGCGGAGATTTTCCATTAGTCGGACCATTTACACCTTTTTGTGTTGGAGGGGTTGAAATGCCAGCTAACTTCTTTGCCCTTTTTTTCACTTTTGCTTCAGAAACAGCTACTTGATCCAAATATTCCCCAGCATGGTAGGTTGAGGCCCAAAGCAAAGGGTTTTGCTTTTCATCTACAAAACTCCTCATCATATGTCGAATGGAGTCGGTGGACACAACAGTTGTTATGCCCAACCTGCTTCCCTGTAAACAGGATTCGAGAAGGAAATCATACACACCTCATGTCCCAGTATATATGACAATCTTCCATTTCAGGAGATATTATAATGTTTTAACATCATTCCACCAAAGATATGTACTTATTTTATCAAGCTTTCACAAATTTCAAGAATTCAAGTTCATTTAACTAAATCAAATTTGATCCTTTTTGTGATATTTTCCTTATCAAACTAAAAAGTCCGCTATTACTTAAATATTTTCTTCCATTACCGCTCGTATAATACATAAGTCAGATCAATATCAATGTATCAATTCAAATCAAGTCACATAAATGGGACCGAGGGAGTAAATGACATGCCAAATTAGGAGGTTAGTACATCAGCTAAGGCTATGAGAGAATCTATACCAGCAAAGCAGACAAGGTAGATTTGCCACAGCCACTAGTCCCACACAATAGCACGGTTACAGATTCTTTTCTTTCTCGGATCCTGAAACATACCAACGAATTTGTGAAGAAAATACAGAACAAGGTACACTGAAGAAAAATATCAGCACATGTGCACATCATCAGCTTCCTATATCAATCAACGACAAAAGGATAGGGACATTATTCCCCTAATTTAACAAGTGACACTAAAATATAAATAACCACAAATACATGAAACAGCAAAAATAAAGACAAATGACATTGGCGCCAGAGAAACACGTGTTAGTTTAAAATACTAAGGAATAAAGTTGATTAACACAATCCACGAGTATGCTGATTGAATTATGATTAAAAAGTGATTCGGGAAACATTCAAAGGCAACGATTACTCCCACAATTTGTAAATGAAGGATGTATTTCTAGCAGGGATGTAGATCTTAATGCATTTCTTAGCAAATCATAGACAGTAAACCTGCATTTCGGTGACATTTTTACTAATTCAGACATCAATTCATTTTGAGGAGATGAGAAAATTACTAGCAAAGTCTATCAGTGACCTCTGATGAGAATGGCACTCAATCTCATACTTGTTAAATTAACCAATAAGTACATCATGGTGCCCGCTAACAGAAAAACAGAAAAATCATATTAGTCACCCATGCAAATATATAGACCATCAAAAAGGAAACTTTTACTTTGTTTATCTTACACCTTAGAGATTTCTGCAAATATTCTTTTTAGATTAGGCCAAAGAATGATCAACATCTGAGAAAAGATCTTTTTGTGTTTTTAAACAGTTGCATATACTATTTAAGACATCACCATATCCTTTAGGTATCCTTTAGGGGATAAGGAGGATTTGAAGCCCAGAACTTGTAGTTAATTGGTAACTGGGCTACAAAACTAGAATTCTCATACCCATCCCGTCTCCGTATATAACTGTGATTAAAATGCCTCACAGGAACTTTTTTTTTTGTGTGTGTGTGTGTGTGTTTGGGGGGGGGGGGGGGGGGGCATAGCAAAATACACCTAGTAATATTAACAGACTGCAGGAACTTACCTGCAAGCTAAAATTAAGTCAGCCCTCTGGTTGGGGCCCATATACTTGTATTCGGTTAGAGCATCACAAACAACATCTAAAAAAATTTCTCTCTTGACAACCACTGTTGTGCGCCTTTTGTACAACTCAAATGGTCTACTCTCACTTCGATTGTCCCCTTTATCCAAGAATGCATCGTTAAAGGCACTAGACTCTTTATGATGAAGGCCTTTCAAGTTATCCTGTCCCGCCTGCACTCTATCTGCTGATACCAACTTATCGCCCATGCATTCACTTCTCATCTTATCAAAAACTGTCCTGCTAATCTGTTCATGCAAAATAAGATTCAGTAATAGAAGTGCCTAAATTTTATATGCTTTAAGAAAAAATTGGAAGTCACAAATGCAAAAGATCATCTAAAGAACAGCAGATAATGGACTTTTGGAATCTTAAGGGATAGTCTCATCAGCAGGGTGAGGACTTTCATTCTTGCCAATCCTTAAAAGAAGAATCTTACATGAGACTCATTGTCTTTTTAAGCAGATAGAAAAAAGTTAAAATGACTTCCTAGAGCATATAATCAGGAACACATTGCGTGTGAGCTTAAAACAAGAGGGCATTAATTTAATTCTCTACCAAAACACAATCTTAAGGGAAAAAGAAATCAGCTTTTCAAAGACGACGAAAAAATCTTGTCGGTCGTTAATCTAACTGTCATACTTCATTAATATAACTCGGTGCAAAAGTTCAACTTTACGAAGACGACAAAGAAAAATTGCCGGTTGTTAATCTGTCATACTTCACTATCTAGCTAATGAAAAAAAGTCAACTTTAAGAAGACAACGGATTAATGTTGTTGGTCGTTAATCTAACAGTCATACTTCATAATCTAACTGCCATACTTCATAATCTAACTGCCATACTTCATTAATCTAACTGTCAAACTTGATTAATCTAACTGTCAAACTTCAATCTTGAAGATAAACAACAGATAAACCAGAAATACCTCTTCGTCAGACTTTCTAATCATAACTGATCAGTGAGTTATTGGCAGCCACAGAACTAAGGGAAAAAAACTGTTAACATTCCAACTATGCTTTTACCATATGCACAATTCTCAGCAACAATTATCAATGAGCTTGTTCAACAGTAATCGGATCATAAAAACTGGCACTTTTTTCCCAAAATGAGGTATTTTTTTCAAATATTGAGTTATCCATATAATAAATCATCAAAACGAGAAAAATAATTAGTAGTACCTTAAAGGCATGTCGAGGTTTACATCCCATAAGTTGAAGAGTACTCTGCAGAACAGAACGCGTATATCTAAAAGAGTCTTTCTCTGGCTCTCCTACCACTATATACAATAGCTTTGTCACCTCTGTATTAGCCATTTTCTGCAACAACAGTAAAAACAAAAAACCAAAAAACTTGATCTCCAAGCAAATAAATTAAGCAATCTATAAGATCAACATGCATACTAAATTGTTAATTGTCTCCGTAACATAATCGATCATCAATTCCACCTTATGACGAAAAAAATCTACAAATCACACACATTATAACAATATTACAATGCCAGTTATTACTGCAATAAACGGAATATCGAAATTAAACCTTTTGGAGTTATTTGGTCGGCGGCGGCGATGGGCGGCAGCGGAGGCTGTGGTTTAGGGTTAGGAAGCGGTGAGATTACTAGAGAGAGGAAATTGATGAGGAAGAAGAGAGCAATTTCCAACGCGATCTCGCCATTACATTACACGCCTTTGCTTTTGCTGCTTTTTCCCACGAATCCAACCACGAGTGCATTACATACACGAGTTCCCTTCTGGTGTCTATTTATAGTAAATTAAAAATCCCCAGCCGGTTCTTTTCGGGTCGGTTTCGGGGCACCGAGGATTGGGTGTTTATTACACGTGGGAGGGCACAGAAGTATGTTGTAATTATGGGAAAAGACAAAAGTAGATCTGAATATGAGTAACAACTTTTGTCCTTGAATTGGGGGGTAATTGTCAATTTGCGGATTGAGGATTGAACAAAAAAGACATTTGAAAATGAAACAAAGTAAAGGGAAAAATGAAAAGGACTTGTAAATATAAATATTATGGGGAGAAAGGACCCAAAATAGCCCCTTAAGTTTGAGTTTGGATTTAAAATTATCTGTCATTTATCTTGAGAAAGATTAATAGTGCATCAATTATGAAAAATTGGAGAACTTTTAATCCAACTCTAAATTAACCTTTAAAAGTTTGTGAAAATCGTCTACTTGCAAAGTATGTTTCATTCCTAAAACCAAACAAAAAATGGATAGATTTTTACTAAGGGTCTTAAAAGCTAGCGGAAATCGTCCACATGCAAATATAATATTTCATGCTTATAACAAAAAAGGAAAAGGTGAATCTTCAACTCTTCGTATACTTCTATCCTAATTTAAGAAATGCAATACGACATCTTTAAAAGAAATTGACAAACTTTAAATGCGGCTTTGTATTGAAATATTAATTTTTCTAGATACGAGTCGATAACACTTTTTAAAAATTTATATTTATATTTTATAATTTATTTTCATTAAATCGTTAAAATTAACGTGTTGCCGACGTGTAAAGAATGTTTTCATTCCGACAAAATAGGTTTGGTCATCGAATTCGCTATTGTCATGATCCAATTGTCTTTATTCTTGGAAGTTTTTTAGTGTTTCAACCATATTAAATTGAATTGCTTTAGCTTTAACTGAGGGGTAAAGATTAACATATTAGTTGTTCACTTGCCAAGAATATCTCATTCCCATAACAAAACAAAAAGGCTTGATCGTCGAATATATTATGTCCTAATTCGAATCGTTCTTATTCTTGTTTGAATATTATCAGCGTTCTAACTACGTAAAATTATGAAATTTTAATATTAACATATATAATCGTAAGAAACAACGTGTCACCCATGTACAAAGCATGTTTCATTTCCAAAAATATGCTAAGACGTCTTTAAAAGATGATTAAATTAAAGGATGATTTGCTTTAAAATTAAAAAAATATATTGACTTTTAACAAGTTACTTCCACAAAACTATTTTTATATATATTAGAAGTATGTGGTATTTTCGTAATATTAAGTTAGATATTCTTTGTGTGTGTCACACATTCATTTTTAGCAGTCTAGTTAGAGTTGGATGAATTCTACACTGATTTTATAGAGTTGGAGGACTATCAGTGCTTAAGGTTAAAAGTTCAAGATTATTCTGATCCAAAGTCCAAACTTAAGGGACTATTTTAAATCTTTTTTCCAAATATGACTTTTACACATTTTTATTTTTGGGGTTGAACGGTTTAAGGATAGCGGTGGTATCGGTCAAGGACCCAAGTTCCAAGACAAAAAAACAACATAGTATTTCATAGCAATTTCATAGTCATTTTTATTGTTTATTTCTATATCGATTATTTTAAGTTATTTCGTCAGCATTCATCTTGTTTTCTTATTTTCACTTGTATATTTCTTAAATATGATCAAGCAGATGCTAATTTGAAATTACACTTATACTAAATGTTAAATTCGTAAATCCTTGCAAGGAACATTACCGGTATTTTAATAAGCTAAAAAACGAGGATTATCTCAATAAAAAATGTTAGGTACTTTGTTTTTATTTATTAAAACTTTAACGGACACAATTTGTAATTAAATACATGTGCTGATATAAGACGATAGAGATAGATCCAATAAAATTGTTAAAATTAATATGCAATTATGCACATTAAACTTCAACCTTTTTATGTTATTTGGTAATCTAGGTCAACTTACGCACATTTTGACTATTTTATTGATAGTTATCGTTCACAAGCACAAGTATGGAATATCTTTGCCTAAGCTTATTGGAAACATGAAGCAAAGTGGGAATTAGGTAAGCTATTATGACAACAAAACATTTTAAAAAGGTAATATTTTTTTTCATTCCATTGTTCTTTTTACAAATTAAAAGAAAAGAATTAGTTAAAGTCGTTATATTAAAGCGCCGTGTAGTGGAAAGCATTGAATAAATAATCAAAAGATCTAACGTTGGTCTTTAAAGCCCGTCCAACTTTAGGAACTTCTCCTTTCGTGGAATCTTGGTGTTTTTCTCTTTCTTAAGCATGCCAATTAACGTGTGGCGTTATTAATCACTACGCGCGCGATGCACTGTCAATATTAATTAAAAGTAAAATGGTCTTCTGGCCATTTAAACTTGTATCGGATTGTCAATCCGATAAACAAACTTACAAATTTTTCAATTTAGCACATCTACTTCACAGTATGAGGAGTAATAAACATATAGGTTTGAGCGTGTTCCTCAATTGCTATGACACAAATGACATGTCATATGCTTAACCTTTCATATTTTGACATGTGTAATTTGTAGGTCCCACCTTTTTAATTCCAATTTGTCAAAACTTTAACCTATTTCTTTCTTTCTTTTCTCCCCACCACAATTGAGACCTGCAAGAAAATCATAAACCAGCAATAGTCCGGAGAACTCTCTTGTAATGTCTTTAGTCGGCGACGAATAGTTCGCTCTCCATATTGCCTACTCATTTTGTTACGATCCAAACCGATGGGCCGCGACGGGCACCCGGTGCCTTACTCAATCGAGTATCAACGTTACTTATCATTCTTATCGTATTGTCATTGGCAAATGGGCCAAACGGGCCGTCATGGGCTAACCAGAATAAACATAAGAGAATACTCAATATAAGACGACCCAATCTGACATAAAAACTTATACATGTGACATAGGGCCTATAAGACCAAAATTACACTGAACATAGGCCGATAAGGCCGTACAATCTTTCACGTATACGACATATGTCTCCAAGCCTCTAAGGATACAAAAATGTCATAAAGGTCGGGATAGAGCCCCGCCATACCAATCAATACATGTCCTAATCATACTGACCAAATAGCAACTCCAGAGAAAATGGAGCACACCAACACCTTCCGCTGAGCTGATAGCCTACTTGGAGAACTCTCGATCTGTCTATCGGGACATGCGGGCATAAAACGCAGCATCCCCAGGCAAAAGGGACGTCAGAAAAAATAATGTACCGAGTATGTAAGGAATGAAAATCAGTAAATAATAGACATGAGAGAAACATGGAGTAAAAGACTCAACATGCAAGTCTGAACTACTCTGTGAATCATTAATATTTACAATGTCATGCGTATGCGTATATAAATATCATACCATGCTTAGGTATATGCGTTCATAACATCATCAAGCCTTTGAGGGCATCCCATCATATCATCTCGGCCACTGTGGGCAAATCATCAACGTATACCAGCTGATCAGGTGGTGGTGCGTATGTAACGCCCACATCCCATATACATATAATATACGCATATATAACGCCATCTAGTCATGGGTCAATGTACATGTATAAATGCATGAAATGCATAAGAAATACGTTAATAAGATTTCTCGGAATGTCAAAAAATCAATATGCCTTTCGGATAAACTTTATCAAATACGTATTTTTCTCAGACCCATGAACAGAAGATATAATAATAATTCACATGGGGAATCAAGAATATAGACACCCCTAGTACTTCTATGAATAGAGTCATTTATGAAAATTGTGCATTTACTCATTTCGTTTGTATCGTATGGATCATGCCAAAAGAAGGAAGGGATAGCCTTAACATACTTGAGTTGATTCTCTTAACAACCTCCCTCTCTAACACACGTCTTTTGTGAAAACACGTAACGGCGGATCGAAGTAGGGAAAAATTCGTATGATATTCTTGAGAAAGATTATACCGGGCTCCCTTAGAATTGTAAATCCCGTTGCTATTGCGTAGTATAACTTCGTATGAATTCCTTTGCTGAAGATCATTACTTGTGAATTTGATATAAGGTGAATTCTTCCTTTGCAAATCCAAGAACTCTCGTTGTTCTCTTTGTGAATTAAAGGTCTTATACCTTAGTGAAGTAAAAGAGGTCCTTGAAATTGTGACCTTCAACTGTAAGCTTAGAAAGCTTATGTATTTTCCCTCTTAACTTATGTATAATAATCTCTTATCTTTGAGATTTGTGGGGGCCCCACATATGTGATGACTAAGCCACCAATCTCTCTTAATGTGTCATCTTGATTTATGAAATAAGACTCATATTTTGTGATTTGATCAAGACTTGTGGGCTGACACGTTAAGGGGTGATGTCCCCCCTTAATCTTATCCACCAAATATCTTAATTAATTAGGTAATATCACATTACCCAATAATTAATCAATTACCACATAATTAAGAATTATCTCAAATTACTTAAAATGCTACTCACTTTTAACACACTTTATACACCTTACTATCATGGTCATATGGTAACTTGTATGGTACTAGTCCATAAATACCGAGTATTATAGCTTGGATCATATTTTATCCCAAATTGTCAAATTTCGGCAAAATTCATTTTCTTCGATTTGCTTACCCTCTCACCTTCACGAATTTACTCATCACTTGTTTTGAAATAGCATAATGCTTATAAATCTCAAAATAATCTCATTCCCGAACTTACGTCGATTAACTTACGAGGAAACTTTAACATACGAAAATAGGGGATGTAACATCATTCCCCCATTTGGAACGTTTGTCCTTGAATGTTGGCTGATGCACTTATCATTATCATAACCTATAGCTCTTGCGAATACTTTAGTACTCTCCTTGCCATCTAGGCAACTATTCTATGAATAAATCCAAAGGCTAGGGCATTCCCCCCTTTAGGCCCCTTTCTCACACCATGACTTGTGGTCGGAATCCTTTCAATCTCGTAAATGTTGTTACCTTTTATCATGCAGCCTGTACGATTCTGACCTTGTAAATGTGCATATGCGACTCTTCTTTTCTTTTTCCTCCATCTTTTGACCAATCTCTAGGCCTCACTTTGTAAACATATATACAGAGCTTGATAAGATGTCCCTCTGGGCATCTATAAGTACACTGAAGTTCTTCGCTAGGTACTTTGTCGAACTTACGAATATTGTTATACCTTATTTCATAGATCCGTTTATCCATCCGTTATTGATTCACCTCAATATTGATCTACAATCTACCACTGATAACTTGAAACCTCTTACGTAATCACTAGGGCTCACGTTGTATCATGGAACATTTGAAGTGATTTTTCTGATCCACCTGGGGGCGATACAATACTATACTTCCATAATCATATTTCATAGCATCCCAATGTGATTCACCTGATATGGGTATTTTAATCTTGTACAATTCATGGAATCCCCTTTTTCTTTTCTTTTTTCTTTTCTTTTTTCCCTTCAAATCCTTACTCAATCGAAAGCCCAAATGTAATCCTTTATCTGTCACAATTACACCCTTATTCTACTACCAGGGCAACATTTCATCTCTTCTAAATGTTATTAGTCTTAAACTCCTTAGAGTTCATTCAGGCTATACTGAACTTTCTATAACTTAGAGAAACCATTAGCTCTCTTGGTTTCATGGGCTTAATCCCCGAGGACTTATCCATTCTCGTCACCTTCTTACTTGCCCTTTCCTTATCCTTACTCATGTCTTCCTTAAACCTTGTCGCTCTACCATACTTTAGCTTGCAACCTACACATATCCATTTATACTACTCGCAACCTTCCTTCAACTTGCTTACACCATAGATTTTCTTATGTTATTCTGGAACTCAAGCGAGACATCGCATCGTTTCAAACTCTTCTTTACTCTTTTAACTAGACCTCTCGATACCTAGAAACCATAGGCTAAAAAATATGCCACTGACGACGCCACTATCATTCCTGGATTCTGAATCCCAGTGCTTCTAGCCTTCTATCCGAAGTATGGACTATTCATAACCTTCTGCATTTGAGTATATCGTACGTTGTCCACATTTAACTTTCTTTACCTTAAAGTCTCGCATCACATCTTCTATCTCTTTCATGACCTCCCTTATACATATGTATCATTCACATCCATAATTTGAAGCTCTATTATAATACTTGCACCTCTGGTGCATACACAATCCGGTGGGAGCTTCATATTGACTTCTTATAAGGTTGGTACTCTTGTAACTGGCTTTATCGTAGAGCCATTATAGAATATGGTTGTTGTACACTCTCTCTTGTACCTTTGATATTAAGAGTGATTTTGCAATGTTCTCAATCATGATGTCTATAATTTTCTGGGTCCAATAATCAGAATCCTGATTTACTTCGTTGATGTAACTCTTTAGTTTCCTCTTCCTTCTGATCAACCTTTATGTAGGCTTAAGTTATCTTTCGATATGCGGTTCATGGTATTAGTTATTACTTTATCCTTTCATGGGCGCTATGAAATATCCATGATACAATCTTTTAACAATTCAATCCCTGGTCTATGACCTGGACTCCATTCTTTCTTTTAACTTATACCAGAGTCTTCTACACGTGTATGATTGTCAACATATATACTGCATGGATAATACTCTGAGCTCTTAAGTGCGTTCATTACGTAACTAACTCTGGATCATTAATCGAATAATTCTTTTCGTTCCTTCTCAGCTTTCTTTAAACGTAAGCTATTACTTTTCCTGATATTTCTGCCCCCTTGTTGCGTGCATACTTAGCTTATCTTAGTTCCCACGCATGCCAGAGTTTTCGTACAACTCATACGATCTCGAATATTACTTTTGATTTTTACTTCCCGTTCATTAACCACTGTAGGTGCCACTTTCTTATGGAGTGCATACAATGTTGTTGTGAGACTGTTGTTACAAGACAATTTCCTCTTTAGGTCACTGTGCTTAGGTTGAAGCCTTCTTCCTTATTTCCTCAGCTAGTCTTTCATTGTAGAACTTAGGGAGAACCCTTTGACTCTTGTAAAGCTGTGAGCTTATTACATCGTATACTCGATGGAATTTTTGATGTCCTTCCTCGCTTATAATTATCCGTAGTTACTTATTTCCACGCCCTTGTGCTTGTACGGTTGCTTCTGAACTAATATTTTGACTGTCCTTCTAGTGGCATTCTTTTTTTTTTGTAACACTCATACGGTACCTCTAACTTCCTCAACTCCTATCTGAATATATCTCAAGTATTATAATGTCATAACTACGAGGCTGAATTTACTATATTGGGTTTTACTATGTTTATCTTGCACGATCTGCTGATTTGTCTGCAACCTCTTGTCTAGACATAACTAGGCTCTTTCTGAATCAACTACTAACTACTCGTTGGCCCATTCTCATATCAATATTATGCGTAATCTCTCTTGGGTTATTCCCTTTGTCTTAACTTACGTCTCGCACTGGCTCCTTATTTATCAATAACATCTCGGGTAGGAACCCTTACTTCCTTTCCTTGACATCGTGTTTGCATAATGTTCTGGAATCGAAGCATATCGGTAGGATTTGAATCAGTTCAATCTCATCCCTTTTTTCATTTTTATCGCATTCTTCCTTTACCATTCCATAGTTACTAGAACCACTTAATTCTGACTTAATGCCACATCACTCTATATTCCCTCCCTTTAGGGGAGTACTAAGCTTTAGTGCTACGATAATCTACGTATAGATGTTTTTTTTACCTCTTCCTCTTTGGCGTATTTCCACATCATTGATGATCCTTACTCGACTCGCGGTAATCCTTTTGTACCAAGGATAACAAAATTTCTTACTCACGAAGGTGACACTTAGTATAACTAGCACATACAGTCCCTTAAGCTTAACTTTGCTCACATTGCTTGCTTTAGGAAAGCGTCTTCCTGAATGACCATTCTCTGAATTTCTCATGAATCTTCTTCTGTTGTCCATTCTATTATCGTCGGAACAAAATCTGAAATTCTCATGATGCCGACTATTATCCAATCACTCAGTCCCTAATTCATATTTAGTTTATCTTGTTCACCAGCCAATACTTATTTCTATTATTCTGGGGTCTAACTTTTTCTTCTGGTAGTCGCGTTGGAGTCACGAACTTATTTCTCGAAATGAGAATATGACTTTATGGCCTATACTCTTTTGTTGTCTCAATGTCTGTCACCTCTTGTCTTTTCCTTCACTTGACTATAGACTCTGTAATACTGTCATCTTCTTAATCTACCGTTGTCATCCATGTATTACATCTTACTCATAATGCTTCATTAACCCTCTTCTTATTTCCCGCTAATATCTATGTCTATCACTTTATTCTAAAAACATGAACAAGACATTCTTTTGCTTTTAGCTCCCCTTGCTGCATCTACCGGCCCATTAGGTTGCCTAACATTCTTTCTCTACTTGGGACGGGAGCTACACTAAGGTAATATTTATCCCTTCAAGTGTAATGACCCAACCGGTCATTTTAACTTTTAGAAACCCGTTCTCTAAAATAAAACTCCCTGAACATGCTTTTATTAATTTATGACTCGCGGGGATGGTTGGTTCGAGATTTGGAAGTATTTGGGATGAAATCGGAACACTTGGTTTCTTAAGTTGGCTTTAAATGGCCAAGTTTGACCTCGGTCAACATTTTGAGAAAACGACCCCGAAATCGAGATTTGACGGTTCCAATAGGTTTGTATGATGATTTTGGACTTGGCCGTATGTCCAAATCCGAGTTTTTGGATAACCCGGGAGCGTTTTGACGCTTAATAGTAAAAATCAATTATTTGAAGGTTTAAAATTCTTTAAATTTGGTTTGGAGTAGGTTTTTGAGTAATTGAAGTCCGTTTGGAATTCCGTGTTTGGGAATAGTTCCGTATAGTGATTTAAGACTTGCACGCAAAATTTTGTGTCATTTCGAGTAGTTTAAGTATATTTCGGCGCATTGGAAGTAAATTGAACAACTTTAAATTCTTATGTTTGAATCAATTTGGTTTAGGGTCTAATTCTTAGATTTTATGTTGTTTTATGCATTTCGAGAGTTCGAGCGAGTCCGTTTTATGATTTCAAACCTGTTGGTATGTTCGGGCAGGGCCCCGGGGATCCCGAGTGTTAACCGGACGAGGCTAGGACCAATTTTGGGAAATTGAGCAAGGACTGAAGCTCCCAGCTACTGTCATAATCGCACCTGCGCTTGGACAGCCGTAGGTGCGAGCTCGCGGGTGCGAACGAGAGGAGCCTGCCATCGCAGATGCGAAGCATTTGGCGCACCTATGAATGCGCAGGTGTGAAGGCCCTGTGCGCAGAAGGGGAGGAATGCGCAGGTGCGAAGGAATGGGCGCACCTGCGCTTGCGCAGAAGCGAGCAGCTCGTCCGCAGGTGCGGAGCCAGTCCAAGAGGAAAAATCTCGTACCTGCGAGGCTTTTCCGTAGGTGCGAAAGCCGCAGGTACGAATACCTTCCGCATGTGCGAAAAATCTGCTTGGGCAGAACCTTAAAATGGACGAAGCTCAGTTCATTTTTGTTCATTTTTCCTCCATGTTGGCGCGATTGCAGAGCTCTTTGTGAGGAGTTTTCAACTAACAACTTGGAGGTAGGTTAATTCTACACCTTTGAGTTAAATATATAGATTATGGGTAGATTATAACTAGTAAAGTTTAGAAATCAAGGGTTTAGATGAAAAACCTAAATTTTTATAAAAATGAGATTTTAACCACGAAAATGGTTATGGAATTGGATAAAAATTATATATTTGAGTTCTTGAGATTATGGGTAACGTTTTCATCCAAATATTTCTGGAATTCGGGCACGTGGGCCCGGTGTGAATTTTAGGAATTTTACCATTTTGGATAGGATAATTTAGTTAATAGATGAATTTTGAATTATTGAGCATATATTAATTATTTTGTATAATATTTGGATAGTTTTGAATTTTTCGGTGTCGAATCGAGAATTTTACGCGACGCAGTAATCGGAAAGTAGACTTTGAGACAAGGTATGTCACTTGTCTAGTCTTGAGAGGAGGAAATTATCCCATGGGGATTAAATTAAATAATTGTTGCTAATTGCGGGAGCTACGTATGTACGAGGTGATGAGAGTCCGTACGTAGCTACTATTAATGCTAAAGTCCGGGTAGTTTAGGACTCAAAGCATGAATTACTTGTGTAAATTATATTCTTTATTAATTAAATTATTTGATGTGTATATTGTGAATTGTTATGAAAGGTAGTAAAAGATAAAATTTTTATATGCTTAATTTTTGTTTAGATTAAATAAATTGTTAAAAGAAATTGTTCATCCTCTCGAATTTATCTTATAATAAACATACTCTCATTCCCGGAGGTACATAAGAAGAATGTCCTCCTTTCTTGTGGAACGGGCCGAACGCCTCGGCAGGATAGATGCATCTATGGACCATGCCGCATGTCCCTCGGCAGTGTACATGACACTCTGGATCGGATCGTACGTACTCGGCAGAAATCGTGCTTAATAATGATAATTACACGATGCCTTAATAGTTTATTTCAACTTGCCGAGTTAATTGATAAATTGGAGAATCCTTGGAATTTAATGAATTATTATTCCTGCTTGTTAAGGAATTAATTGTTACTCCTGTAAATGAGATTAATTGATAAATTGAAAAATTATTTGAATTGAAAGAATTTAATTAATATATTGAGAATTGTTGCATTTGAAGGAATTTGATTATTTCTGCTGGTTAAACAAATTATTGTAAATTCTGTGAATTATGCTGATTTAGATATTCTAGTTGTATTTCAATTATTATTATTGACCCATAGTGAGTGTCAAAATCAGTCATCTCGTCTCTACCACTTCGAGATTAGGCTTGATACTTACTGGGCACACGTTGTTTACGTACTCATACTACACTTGCTGCACTTTTTATGCAGGACCTGAGGCAAGTACTAGTGGGGGACCTATCGTCTTACACCCACGTTATCCAGGGGCATAGTGGTGAGCTGCCTTTCTGAGCCGTTCTACAGCTACTAGTGTCTCTACTTGTATTTTTCATTCTGTCTATTTTTATTTCAGACAATATTAGAGGTTTTGTATAATCTACTAGATGCTCATACACTTGTGACATCAAGTCTTGGCACACACATTAGTAGAATTCGGTGTTTACATTTTTCTTGTATTTAAATTTTATCGATATATGTTTAATTTATTAGTTGGCTTGCCTAGCTATAGTGTTGGACGCCATCACGACCTATAGGTGAAATTGGGTCGTGATAACATGGTATCAGAGCACTAGGTTCACGTAGGTCTCATAAGTTATGAGCAGACCTAATAGAGTCTTGCGAATCGGTTCGAAGACGTATGTATTTATCTTCGAGAGGCTATAGAGTGTTAGGAAACTACCTCTCTTCATATTTCATCGTGCAATTAATGTAGTACTAAATATCCCTTTTTTATTCACTCACAGATGGTGAGAACGCGCTCTAATGAGGTTCCGGACCAGGGAAAAGCTACTGCCCCAGTTGCTAGAGATCGAGGCAGAGGCCGAAGGAGGGCTCCAGCCCGTGGTAGAGGGTGAGGATGAGGACGTCCCAGGACTATTCCAGTTATACCACCAGTGGGTCCAGCAGAGAATCCCATTGTTGAGGAACAAGATGAGGTGCCTGCTGCAGATCCAGCTCCGGTGGATTTCACTTCTGCACCAAGATTTTTGGATGTCATGGGTCGTATGTTATGGTTCATGGACAATATGACTCAGGCCGGTTTATTTCCGGCAGACCCAGCCACATCCCAAGTGGGCGAGGGAGCACAGACCCCTATCGCGCAGGCTCATGGACAGGCAGCTACTGTATATCAGACCCAGGGTGCACTACCCGTGGGTGAAGCCCAGCCAGTGGCAGTAGCTACACTTGAGCACAGGCCAGCTATAGTCGCTGACCCTCAGAAACTATTGGACAGATGGACTAGACAACATCCTCCTGTCTTTGGGGGTGAGCGACATGAGGATCCTTGGGATTTCATTGATCGGTGCAAGGATAGACTGTACAACATGAGGATAATGGAGTCTTATGGGGTAGACTTTGCTACTTTTCAGCTAGAGGGCAAAGCATGTAGATGGTGGCAGTCTTATGTTCTTGGCAGACCAGCAGATTCTCCTCCCATGACTTGGGACAGGTTCACCCGTATCTTCCTGGACAGGTATATTCCACCCCCATAGAGGGAAGAGTTGTGGTTTCAGTTTGAGCAGCTCCAGTAGGGTCAAATGTCAGTGACCGATTATGAGGTGACGTTCTCTAAATTATCTCGCCATGCACTAATGATACTCCCTACTGAGGCGGAGAGAGTGCAGAGGTTTGTAGTTCGTTTACATACTGGCATTCAGGCCACTATGGCTCGAGAGGTTGAGATGGGTACTTCTTATGAGCTAGTTGTGGAGATAGCCCGGAGGATTGAGGGTGTACGTCAGCAGAGCTGAGTAAAGGTTACGAGAGATACGCGGTTCAGGTATTCTGGAGAGTTCAGAGGTACTCCGTCTGGGGGTAGAGGTCAGTTCGTGAGAGGGTAGTCCAGCAGACCCCCATATCCAGCACCACCACCTCCTCGAGGTATTCCAGTGCGACCCTATCTCAATGCTATACCAGAGAGTTCTTATCGCCCACCAGCTATTCAAGGTTCTTCTAGTGGGTATTCAGGTCACCAGGGCCAGACTTCTAGTCAGCAGCTTATCGCACCGAAAAGTTATTACGAGTGCAGGGATCCCAGTCACATGCGGAGATTCTGCCCTAGGTTGCGGGGTAGACCAGTACAGCAAGGTCAGCAGCCTATGATTACCGCCCCAGTTGCTCCACCAGTCGTTCGACCACCTAGAGGTAGAGGACAGGTGGGTAGAGGTCATCCTAGAGGTGGAGGCCAGCCAGGTGGAGGCCAGCCAGTTGGCGCTCCAACTCGATTCTATGCTTTTCCGGCCAGACCAGATGCAGAGGCCTCAAATGCTGTGATTACAAGTATTATTTCTGTTTGCGGCAAGGATGACTCAGTATTATTTGATCCAGGATCCATGTATTCATGTGTGTCATCTCTATTTGCTCTATTCCTGGGTGTTTCTCGTGAGTCATTGAGTACTCCTGTTTATGTATCCACTTCTGTAAGCGATTCTATTATTGTGAACCGGATCTACCGGTCTTGTATTATTACATTATGTGGTTATGAAACTAGAGCAGATCTCTTATTGCTCGAGATGACCGATTTTGAAATTATTTTAGGTATGGACTGGTTATCTCCATATCATGCTATTCTAGATTGTCATGCCAAAACTGTTACCTTGGCTATTCTATCTTTGCCTAGGCTGGAGTGGAAGGGTTAGTCTGTTAGTTCATTTAATCGGGTTATTTCTTTTATAAAGGCTCAACACATGGTTGAGAAGGGTTGTTTAGCTTATCTAGCTTATGTTCGGGATACCACTGCAAAGACTCCGGCTATTGATTCAGTGCCTGTAGTTCGGGAGTTTTCCGATGTATTTCCTTCAGATCTTCCAGGTATGCCACCTGATCGTGATATTGATTTCTGTATTGACTTGGCTCCAGATACTCAGCCTATATCTATTCCACCGTATCGCATGGCTCCGAAAGAATTGAAAGAGTGGAAAGAACAACTTGAGGAGTTACTAGCCAAAGGTTTCGTCAGACCGAGTGTATTGCCTTGGGGTACACCGGTATTATTTGTGAAGAAGAAGGATGGAACAATGCGGATGTGCATTGATTATCGCCAATTAAACAAAGTTACTATTAATAACAAGTACCCGTTGTCGCGTATTGATGACCTATTTGACCAGTTGCAGGGTGTTAGGGTGTTCTCTAAGGTCGACTTGAGGTCGGGGTATCATCAGTTGAAGATTCGAGATTCGGATGTTCCGAAAACTGCTTTCCGTACTAGATATGGTCATTATGAGTTTCTGGTAATCTCTTTCGGTTTAACTAATGCCCCGACAACGTTTATGGATTTGATGAACAGGGTATTCAGGCCATATATTGATTCATTTGTCATTGCCTTCATTGATGACATTTTGATCTACTCGCGCAGCAAGGAGGAACACGAGCAGCATATGAGAGTAGTGCTTCAGACATTGCGGGAACAAAAGCTATATGCTAAGTTCTCCAAATGTGAGTTTTGGCTAGAATCTGTAGCATTTTTGGGGCATATTGTATCGGGTGAGGGTATTAAGGTTGATCCTAAAAAGATTGAGGCAGTTCATAATTGGCATCGTCCTACTTCGGCGACCGAGATCAGGAGTTTTTTGGGTTTAGCAGGTTATTATCGTCGATTCGTGGAAGGTTTTTCATCTATTGCAGCGCCTTTGACCAAATTAACCCAGAAGGGTGCTCAGTTCCGATGGTCCGATGATTGTAAGGTGAGCTTTCAGAAGCTCAAGACAGCATTGACTACATCACCAATGTTAGTGTTGCCTTCCGGTTCGGGGATGTATACAGTGTATAGTGACGCTTCACGTGTTGGTTTGGGTTGTGTATTAATGCAGGAAAAGCGAGTTATTGCATATGCTTCACGTCAGCTGAAGCCCCACGAGAAGAATTATCCAGTACATGATTTGGAGTTAGCTGCAATTGTTCACGCTCTTAAGATTTGGAGGCATTATCTTTATGGGGTGTCCTGTGAAGTTTATACTAATTATCACAGTTTGCAGCATTTGTTCAAGCATAAGGACCTAAATTTGAGGCAGTGCAGATGGCTGGAATTACCGAAAGATTATGATATTACTATCCTATATCATCCAGGTAAAGCAAATGTGGTTGCAGATGCCTTGAGTAGAAAGGCGGAGAGTATGGGTAGTTTGGCTTTCACTTCAGCAGAAGAGAGGCCATTAGATTTAGATATCCAGTCCTTGGCCAACAGACTTATGCGGCTAGATATTTTAGAGCCCAACCGAGTTCTTGCATATGTTGTAGCTCAGTCTTCACTATTTGAGCAGATCAAGGCTCGCTAGTATGATGATCCACACTTAATGGTTCTTCGAGAAATGGTACTACGGGGTGGTGCCAAGGAAGTTACAATTGGAGCGGATGGTGTTCTGCGACTTCAGGATCGCTTGTTGTACCTAATTTGGATGAACTGAGGAAAAAGATCCTAGAGGAGGCACACAATTCTTGGTATTCTATTCATCCAGGTGCTACGAAGATGAATCGTGATTTGAGGCAGCATTATTGGTGGCGAAGAATGAAAAAGGACATAGTTAAGCATGTAGCTAGGTGTCTGAATTTTCAGCAGGTTAAATATGAGCACTAGAGGCCAGGTGGCCTACTCCAGCAGATGACTATACCGGAGTGGAAATGAGAACACATTACTATGGACTTTGTAGTCGGATTTGCCGCAAACCTTGAGGAAGTTTGATGCAGTTTGGGTCATTGTTGACAGGTTGACCAAGTCGGCACACTTTATTCCTGTTTTGACTACGTATACTTCAGAGTGGTTGGCCCAAATTTATATTCAGGAGATAGTTCGGTTGCACGGTGTGCCAATTTCTATCATATCAGATAGAGGCCCTCAATTTACTTCACATTTCTGGGAGCTGTACAGAGTGAATTAGGGACCCGTGTAGAGCTCAGCACAGACCGAGGGGCATTCAGAGCGGACAGTTCAGATTTTGAAGGATATGCTCAGGGCATGTGTGATTGACTTTGGAGGTCAGTGGGATCGTTTCCTGCCTTAGCCCGAGTTTGCTTACAATAACAGTTGCCAATCCAGCATCGAGATGGCTCCATTTGAGGCTTTATATGGCCGTCGATGTCGTTCACCTATCGGATGGTTTGAGCCCGGTGAGGCTAAGTTATATGGTACTGATTTGGTGAAGGATGCCTTGGAAATGGCCGTCGATTCAGGAGCGACTTCATACAGCACAGTCCAGACAGAAGAGTTACGCGGATCAGAAAGCACGTGATTTATCATTTATGGTAGGTGAAAAAGTTCTCTTGAAGGTTTCGCCGATGAAGGGAATTATGAGATTCGGGAAGAAGGGCAAGTTGAGCCCAAGGTTTATAGGCCCATTTGAGGTGTTGAGATGAGTTGGGGAGGTTGCTTATGAGCTTGCATTGCCTTCCAGTCTATCGGGAGTTCATCCCGTTTTCCATGTATCTATGCTCCGGAAGTATCATGCTGACATGTCACATGTGTTGGACTTCAGCACAGTTCAGCTAGATAAGAGTTTGGGTTATGAAGAAGAACCATTTGCCATTGTTGATAAACAAGTTCACCAGCTGAGGTCCAAGAGGATTTCTGCAATAAAGGTCCAGTGGAGGGGCCAACCAGTCGAGGAAGCAACTTGGGAGGCCGAGGAGGACATACGGAGCAAATATCCACACTTATTTAGAACTCCAAGTATTATTCCAAACCCGTTCGAGGACGAACGTTTGTTTAAGAGGTGGAGAATGTAATGACCCAACCACTCATTTTAACCTTTAGAAATCCGTTCCCTAAAATAGAACTCTCCAAAATTTATGACTCGCGGGGATAGTTGGTTCGGGATTTGGAAGTGTTTGGGTTGAAATCGGAACACTTGGTTCCTTAAGTTGGCTTTAAATGGCCAAGTTTGACTTCGGTCAACATTTTGAGAAAGCGACTCCGGAATCAGGATTTGACGGTTCCAATAGGTTCGTATGATGATTTTGGACTTTGGCGTATGTCCGAATCGGGGTTTTTGGATAACCCGGGAGTGTTTTGATGCTTCATGGTATAAATCAACTATTTGAAGGTTTAAAATTCTTTAAATTTGGTTTAGAGTAGGTTTTTGAGTAATTGAAGTCCGTTTGGAATTCCGAGTTTGGGAATAGTACCGTATAGTGATTTAAGACTTGCACGCAAAATTTCATGTCATTCCGAGTAGTTTAAGTATATTTCGGCGCATTGGAAGTAAATTGAACAACTTGAAATCCTTAAGTTTGAATCAGTTTGGTTTAGGGTCTGATTCTTAGATTTGATGTTGTTTTACGCATTCTGAGAGTTCGAGCGAGTCTGTTTTATCATTTCAAACCTGTTGGTATGTTCGGGCGGGGCCCCGGGGGTCCTGAGTGTTAACCAGAGGAGGCTCGGACCAATTTTGGGAAATTGAGCAAGGACTGAAGCTCCCATCTACTGTCATAATCGCAACAGCCGCAGGTGCGAGCCACCAATCATAGGTGCGAACGAGAGGAGCCTGCCCAGTCATCGCAGATGCGAAACATTTGGCGCACCTGCGAACGCGCAGGTGCGAAGGCCCTGTGCGCAGAAGCGGAGGAATGCGCAGGTGCGAAGGAATGGACGCACTTGCGCTTGCGCAGAAGCGAGCAGCTCGTCCGCAGGTGCAGAGCCAGTCCAAGAGGAAAAATCTCGCACCTTCGAGGCTTTTCCGCAGGTGCAAAAGCCACAGGTGCGAATACCTTCCGCATGTGCGAAAAATCTGCTTGGGCAGAACCTTAAAATGGACGAAGCTCAGTCCATTTTTGTTCATTTTTCCTCCATGTTGGCACGATTTCAGAGCTCTTTGTGAGGAGTTTTCAACTAACTACTTGGAGGTAAGTTAATTCTACACCCTTTGAGTTAAATACATAGATTATGGGTATATTATAACTAGTAAATCTTAGAAATCAAGGGTTTAGATGAAAAATCTAGATTTTTATAAAAAATGAGATTTTAACCACGAAAATGGTTATGGAATTGGATAGAAATTATATATTTGAGTTCTTGAGATTATGGGTAACGTTTCCATCCAAATATTTTTGGAATCCGGGCACGTGGGCTCGGGAAATTTTAGAATTTTTACCATTTTGGATAGGATAATTTAGTTAATAGATGAATTTCGAATTATTGAGCATATATTAATTATTTTGTATAATATTTGGATAGTTTCGGATTTTTTGGCGTCGAATCGAGAATTTTACGCGATGCAGTAATCGGAAAGTGAACTTTGAGACAAGGTAAGTCTCTTGTCTAATCTTGTGAGGGGAAAATTACTCCATAGGGATTAAATTAAATAATTGTTCCTAATTATGGGGGCTACGTACGCATGAGGTGACGAGAGTCCGTGCGTAGCTACTATTAATACTAAAGTTCGGGTAGTTTAGGACTCAAAGCATGAATTACTTGTATAAATTATAGTATTTATTAATTACATTATTTGATGTGTATATTGTGAATTGTTATGAAAGGTAGTAAAAGATAGAAATTTTCATATGCTTAATTTTTGTTTAGATTAAATAAACTTTTAAAATAAATTGTTCATCCTCTTAAAATTTATCTTCTAATAAACATACTCTCATTCTCGGAGGTACATAAGAAGAATGTCCTCCTTTCTTGTGGAACGGGACGAACGCCTCGGCATGATAGATGCATCTATGGATCGTGCCGCACGTCCCTCGACAGTGTACACGACACTCTGGATCGGGCCGTACGTCCTCGGCAGAAATCGTCCTTAATAATGATAATTACACGATGCCTTAATTGTTTATTTCAGCTTGCGAAGTTAATTGATAAATTGGAGAATCCTTGGAATTTAATGAATTATTATTCCTGCTTGTTAAGGAATTAATTGTTACTCCTGTAAATGAGATTAATTGATAAATTGGAAAATTTATTGAATTGAAAGAATTTAATTAATATATTGAGAATTGTTGCATTTGAAGGAATTTGATTATTTCTGTTGGTTAAACAAATTAGATATTCTACTTGTATTTCAATTATTATTATTGACTCATAGTGAGTGTCATACTGATTTAGATATTCTACTTGTATTTCAATTATTATTATTGACCCATAGTGAGTGTCAAAATCAGCCATCCCGTCTCTACCACTTCGAGATTAGGCTTAATACTTACTGGGTACATGTTATTTACGTACTCATACTACACTTGCTGTACTTTTTGTGCAGGACCTGAGGCAAGTACTAGTGGGGGACCTATCGTCTTACACCCATGTCATCCAGGGGCATAGTGGTGAGCTGCCTTTCTTAGCCGTTCTGCAGCTACTAGTGTCTCTCCTTGTATTTTTCATTCTGTCTATTTTTATTTCAAATAGTATTAGAGGTTTTATATAATCTACTAGATGCTCATACACTTGTGATACCAGGTCTTGGTACACACATTGGTAGAATTCGGTGTTTATAATTTACTTGGATTAAATTTTATCGATATAAGTTTAATTTATTAGTTGGCTTGCCTAGCTATAGTGTTGGGCGCCATCACGACCTATAGGTAAAATTGGGTCGTGACATCAAGGCTTCCAATGCCTATCTTTGTAGTACTCATATCTAGATGTACTATTCTAGAGTCCACTATCTGGGTGTCTCACAAGCAGATATATTAGCACATTTACAATATCTTTCAGAAATGTCAACTAACGCAAACAATCCATCCAATATTTTGGGTTACCTTAACCCCAGCCGGATCCTGATAACCGTCCTTCTCTTATACTACTTCTGTTAGCCCCCATAAAACATAAATGAGATGGGTGTGGCCAATTGTACATACCTCTGTTATTGTTGAAGATAACTCAAAAGGCTTATATTCCTCTGCCTGAATTGTAAATACTGACAATCTTCATTAACTGAGCGCCTCGTACCCTTCTCCATCTTGCTTCTTTTACTTGTTGAGACTTGTATCTATCTTCCGATTCTCTTATTTCCTTTTACCGTAAGAATGGATAGACATTCTTGCCTTATGGATCCTTATCAAGAAGTTTACACATCTTAGTACATACATGATTTGCTGAATACCTCATATTTATCCATCATAAGCATCATGAAAAATCGAGTTCCTATGACTCAACTCTTCCATAGCCACATTCAATCTCTTACCAACTGTCTTTTTGGATGTAGGCATCGTCGTATTATGAATAAGATAGAGTTTAGAAAATTGACTTCTTACAACTGAGCTCTACCACACGATATAGAGTAAGAAGAAAGAGTGACAATCCTAAATGCCATGTAGCCTCCTACTTATAAGTGTGGTGCACAACACACCCATAAACGAGACTCTACTAGACACGGATTTTAGACTCCCTAGAACAGAACTGCTCTGATACCACTTTTATCACGACCCAAACCGATGGGCCGCGACGGGCACCCGGTGCCTTACCCAACCGAGTACCAATGTTACATATCATTCTTATCGTACTATCATTGAAAAATGGGCCAAACGGGCCGTCATGGGCTAACCAGAATAAACATAAGGGAATACTCAATATAAGACGACTCAATCTGACATAAAAACTTATACATGTGACATAGGGCCTATAAGACCAAAATTACACTAAACATAAGCCGACAAGGTCGTACAATCTTTCACGTATACGACATATATCTACAAGCCTCTAAGGATACAAAAATGTAATAAAGGTCGGGACAGAGCCCCGCCATACCAATCAACACATGTCCTAATCATACTGACCAAATTGCAACTCCAGAGCAAATGGAGCACACCAACACCTTCCGATGAGCTGACAGCCTACTTGGAGAACTCTCGACCTGTCTATCAGGACATGCGGGCATAAAACTCAGCGTCCCCAGGCAAAAGGGACGTCAGAACAAATAATGTACCGAGTATGTAAGGAATGAAAATCAGTAAATAATAGACATGAGAGAAACATGGAGTAAAAGACTCAACATGCAAGTCTGAACTACTCTGTGAATCATTAATATTTACAATGTCATGCATATGCGTATAAATGTCATACCATGCTTAGGTATATGCGTTCATAACATCATCAAGCCTCTGAGGGCATCCTATCATATCATCTCGGCCACTGTGGGCAAATCATCAACGTATACCAGCTGATCAGGTGGTGGTGCGTATATAACGCCATAACCTTTTCCCACTTCTCATATACATATAATATACGCGTATATAACGCCATCTAGTCATGGGTCAATGTACATGTATAAATGCATGAAATGCATAAGAAATACGTTAATAAAATTTCTCGGAATGTCAAAAAATCAATATGTCTTTCGGATAAACTTTATCAAATATGTATTTTTCTCAAACCCATGAACAGAAGATATAATAATAATTCACATGGGGAATCAAGAATATAGACACCCCTATTACTTCTATGAATAGAGTCATTTATGAAAATTATGCGTTTACTCATTTCGTTTGTATCGTATGGATCATGCCAAAAGAAGGAAGGGATAGCCTTAACATACCTGAGTCGATTCTCTTAACAACCTCTCTAACACACGTCTTTTGCGAAAATACGTAACGGCGGATCGAAGTAGGAAACAATTCATATGATGTTCTTGAGAAAGATTATACCGGGCTCCCTTAGAATTGAAAATCCCATTGCTATTGCGTAGTATAACTTCGTATGAATTCCTTTGCTGAAGATCGTTACTTGTGAATTTGATATAAGGTGAATTCTTCCTTTGCAAATCCAAGAACTCCCGTTGATCTCTTTGTGAATTAAAGGTTTTATACCTTAGTGAAGTAAAAGAGATCCTTGAAATTGTGAGCTTCATCCGAAAGCTTAGAAAGCTTATGTATTTTCCCTTTTAACTTATGTATAATAATCTCTTATTTTTGAGATTTGTGGGCCCCCACATTTGTGATGACTAAGCCACCAATCTCTCTTAATGTGCCATCTTGATTTATGAAATAAGACTCATATTTTGTGATGTGATCAAGACTTGTGGGCTGCCACGTTAAGGGGTAATGATGCCCCCCCATCTTATCCACCAAATATCTTAATTAATTAGGTAATATCCCATTACCCAATAATTAACCAATTACCCATATAATTAAAAATTATCTCAAATTACTTAAAATGTTACTCACTTTTAACACAATTTATACACCTTACTATCATGGTCATGTGGTACCTTGTATGGTACTAGTTCATAAATATCGGGTATTATAGCTCGGATCATATTTTATCCCAAATTGTCAAATTTCGACGAAATTCATTTTCTTCGATTTGCTTACCCGTTCACCTTCACAAATTTACTCATCACTTGTTCGAAATAGCATAATGCTTATAAATTTCAAAATAATCTCATTCCCGAACTTATGTCGATTAACTTACGACGAAACTTTAACATACGAAAATACGGGATGTAACACATTTTATCAATATATAGCCACCATCTCTGTCCAAACATCTTATTTTATTTGATTTCAACCACCTGAATCACCATGTCCGTCGAGACTTCCTTCCCACCAAGCCCATTGACACAGACAAAACAGATCAGAAATGACATTTCACCCCTGCCGCTATTTTTTTTTCTGAAAAAAGAAGAAGAAAAAAAGATGAGCATTGACCAAATCGGAAAGCTTATAAAGTGACTTTAACCATAAACCACAATCACCCCTTCGTTGACAAAAAAAATACTCCAAAAAGAAATACTCCAAACATTTAAATGTGAAGAAGAGAACCTTTTTTCCGCCAGAACTTCGTCCAAAATCATCCATCACCATCGAACCAGATCGGAGAAAATATTGTGGGTTACCTTCTTCTCGCTAAAACTTTATACTCAATTAATTTTTAAAAAGGCTCTTATTTCAACTAATTAAAGGTTAATAAAGAAAAGAATGAAGAAGCTTGGGAAGGAAAGGTTGGGGCGAGGGATGGGATAAGAAACGAAAAGAATGGGGAAAGGGGTGGGAACAAAGGAGGTGGGAGTAAGTGTTGGGATCTTAATTTTTCTTTTTATTATTTTCTCCATTAAAACTACTATATTCACACGCCATTTAGGTGTGATTTGCACGTAGTTTGGCCATGCCAGCCATATTTCTTCCACGTATGTATAGTCAACGGTCAGATGTGTTTATTACTCCTTATTCTGTAAAGTAGAGGTGTTAAATTGGAAAACTTATAAGTTCGTTTATCGGGTTGGCAATCCGGTACAAGGTTTTGCCTTAATTAAATTAAATTGTGATCGTGCTTGTTTGAACATATTAGATCGTATTCAATTATCATCTTATTTGCCAATATGATATACCCAATAATAAAATCTCTATTAAATTAAAGAGACTTATATAGTCATTGAATAACTGTTTTGTTCTATATTTCTTTTATTCGATTATCCAATGTTTAGTATTTTTAAATTGTTAATAGAAATTTTTATTACCAAATTGCTTTGTTTGATATTTTTTCCTGTTTGCTTTTTTGTTTTGTATTTTTCTTTATTATATTATCCATATCCATAAAATATAAGAGAAGATATATATTTTATTAATGTTGAAATATTTTTTATTTTAAATTTTATTCTGTTGTTGTCAATAATATTATCTGAATTTTAATGAATAAAATCTCTATTAAATAAAAGAGACTTATATAATCATCGAATAACTTTTTTTTTTTATGTATTTTTCTTTATTATATTATCCAATATATAATATAATTGCATTGTTAATAGAAATATTTATTAGAATATTACTTTGTTTAATATTTTTGTCTACTACTTTCTTTTTGTAATAGAAGATATATATTTTATTACTCTTGAAATATATTTTTTAAATTTTATCCAATTGTTCTCAATAATATTATCTGAATTTTAAGGAGTAAAATCTATATTAAGTTAAAGAGACTTGTATAATCATTGAATAACGTTTTTGTTATGTATTTATATTTATTATATTATCCAATATTTAGTATTATTGCAATGTTAATAGAAACTTTTATTAGCATATTACTTTATTTAATATTTTTGTCTACTACTTTATATTTATAATATAATAGAAGATATATATTTTATTACTCTTGAAATATTTTTTTATTTTAAATTTTATCCTATTTTTCTCAATAAATTTATCTTTCTTTTAATGAATAAAATCTTTATTAAATTAATGAGACTTATATATGCATCGAATAACTTTTTTGTTATGTATTTGTTTATTATATTATCCAATATTTAGTATTATTGCATTGTTAATAAAAACTTTTATTAGCATATTACTTTGTTTAATATTTTTGTCCACTACTTTTTTTTTATAATATAATCGAAGATATATATTTTATTACTCTTGAAATATATTTTATTTTAAATTTATCCTATTGTTCTCAATAATATTATTTGAATTTTAATGAATAAAGTCTCAATTAAATTAAAGAGACTTATATAGGCATCGAATAAATATTTTGTTCTGTATTTTTCTTTATTATATTATCCAATATTTAGTATTATTGCATTGTTAATAGAAACTTTTATTAGCATATTACTTTGTTTAATATTTTTGTATGCTACTTTCTACTTTCTTTTTCTGAAGATATATATATATATATATATATATATATATATATGATTCTATTATTCTCAATAAGAAAAATTATTAAAAAAACAAAGAAATTTTGAATTGACAGTTTTTTATCTTTTGTAATTTAGTTTTTTATTTAAAAATAATTTAAAAACTCCAGCTTGAAACTACTCTCCAATTTGAATGGACAGTTCTTTTTCAATTTTAGTTATTTTTAAAAAATATTTTATTTTATTACTTTATTGATCTTTAAATTCAAAAAAAATAACCAATAACTAATTATTAAATAAATAACTAATTATTAATTACTTATATCAAGTGGATTTCTAGGCTGCCACTTGGCTTAAGGAGATGGCTTTTTCATCTCCTTTTAATAACTAGTTTTACGGTACGCGCTTTGCGCGTGTATATATATCAATGAGTGTTAAAGTTTAAAAATTTATATAAATATTATTTTCTCTATTTCAATTTACATAACACATTTTTCTTATTAAAAAAAATAAATATATATATATATATATATATATATATATATATATATAGAGAGAGAGAGAGAGAGAGAGAGAGAGAGAGAGAGATTCAAGTATATTTTTTAGTTGTTGACGAAAATAATATATACATAGTAATTAATATGAATCAAAGATCCAATGTTATTTGTTTTTAGTCCTCTTGTATTTAGAAAAATATAGATCGGCTTGCAACTTTGAATAATTTTAATACAGAGTTTTAATTTTGTGAGTTAAAAATTTTCTTTTCTATTTTTTAGGACAAATACCAATAAAATTTGTTGCCTTCAACTTTTAGAAAATACAATTCCACCAGCCAAAACTTAATTAATTTTTCTAGTAAACTTTGTGACTTTATTGATTACTGTAACTTTTCTACTAATAATCTGTAATTGTAATATTTACCAATTGATGAGATTTCTGATATTGACCAATTATTTATTAGGTTGGAGTTATGTTTTTGTTGTTAAACTGAATGTTTCACAACACTAATAATTCATCATCTTTCTACCTATTTAAAGACTCTTGAGTCTTAATTACTAATAAATATTTTATCCGTCTTAAAGTATTTGTCGTATTTCTCTTTTTCACGTCTTTAAAGAAAATATTAATTAGAATAATTTTTTGACTATTTACTTATAATGACCCAACCGGTCATTTTGACTTTTAGAACCCCGCTCCCCTAAATAAAACTTCCCGTATGTGCTTTTATTAATTTATGACTTGCGGAGATGGTTGGTTCGGGATTTGAAAGTGTTCGGGTTGAAATCGGAATATTTGGTTCCTTAAGTTGGCCTTAAAATGCTAAATTTGACTTCGGTCAATATTTTGGGAAAACGACTCCGGAATCGGGATTTGACGGTTCCAACAGCTCCGTATGGTAATTTTGGACATAGAAGCGTGTTCAAAATTTTATTTGAAAGTCCGTAGTTAAATTAGGCATGAAATGGCTAAAATAAAAATTTAAGTTTGAAAGTTTGACCGGGGAGTTGACTTTTTGATATCGGAGTCGAAATCCAGTTCTTAAAATTTTTATAGCTCCGTTATGCCATTTATGACTTGTGTGCAAAATTTGAGGTAAATCGGACTTGATTTGATAGGTTTCGAAATCGAATGTAGAAGTTGAAATTTTAAGTTTCATTAAGCTTGAATTCGAGGATGATTTGTGGTTTTAGAGTCGCTTTATGTGATTTGAGGTTTCAAATAAGTTCGTATGATGTTTTAGGACTTGCTGGTATATTTGGTCGAGGTCCCGAGGGCCTCGGGTGAGTTTCAGATGGTTAACGAATCAAAAGTTAGACTTAAAACAACTGCTGCAATTTTCTTTTCTGCTGGAAATTCGGGGCTGAAATCGAAGTCAGGGTCGAGCCCAGGATCGAGACCCAAGATCGAGGGTCATGATCGAAGGCCCATGATCAAGGGTCATGATCGAAGGCAGGGCTCGAGGGTCACAATCGAAGGTCCAGGCTCGAGCGCCATAATCGAGGCAGGACCGAGGGCAGCCTGGGCA